>NW_027675339.1:2942500-3037500 GCF_965601325.2 Salmo salar | reverse complement strand
CACAGGACACACACACACACACACATACAGGACACACACACACACACATACAGGACATACACACACACACACACACAGGACAAATACACACACACACACACAGGACACACACACACAGGACACACACACACACACACACACACAGGACACACACACACAGGACACACACACACAGGACACACACACACACAGGACACACACATACACACACAGGACATACACACAGGACATACACACACACACAGGACATACACACACACACACTGGACACACACACACACACACAGGACACACACACACAAACACAGGACACACACACACAGGACATACACAGGACACACACACACACACACAGGACACACACACACAGGACAAATACACAAACAGGACAAATACACACACACACACACACTGGACACAAACACTGAAAACGCTGTTATCAACGCTTGACACGTGTGTGTGTGTGTGTGTGTGTGTGTGTGTGTGTGTGTGTGTGTGTGTGTGTGTGTGTGTGTGTGTGTGTGTGTGTGTGTGTGTGTGTGAGTGAGAGTTCAGGTGTATCCCTCAATGACTGTCTGTTTTTCTGCTTATCGCTACAGTGTGGAACATGGTGGAGAGAACAGAATGAAACCTGGACTTAGAAAATGTGAGTGTTGACTGCTGTGAAGAATATGACTAAGAATAAGTCTTAATTCAAGTTAAGTCAAAGACCACCATCATTACTGACTTGGTCATATTAAATATCATCTGTAGTTCTACAGAAGCAGAAATCAGGGACACCAACATTTACAAAGAGTTGATATGACAATGTGTGTGTGTGTGTGTGTGTGTGTGTGCGTGTGCGTGCGTGCGTGCGTGCGTGCGTGCGTGCGTGCGTGCGTGTGTGTGTGTGTGTGTAATTAATGTGAATAAGTGTGTTTTATATTACCATACAGTATAACATATGATCATTCAACAAGTCTCAAGTTACCTTAACTTCTCCTTTTGATACCTAGAAACATCTACATTAAATGAATTAGTGAAAAGTGAGTTAACATTCTAATGTGAATGATGATGATTTCTAATATTTTGTCTGGTTTCATCCATCAGATGTCTGTGATCTCACACTGGACCTAAACACAGTAAACAGACTCCTCTCTCTGTCTGAGGAGAACAGAAAGGTGACATGTAGGAGAGAGGAGCAGCCGTATCCTGATCACCCAGAGAGATTTGAGGACTATAGACAGGTGCTGTGTAGAGAGGGTCTGACTGGGTGCTGTTACTGGGAGGCAGAGTGGAGTGGGATAATGGGGGCTGATATAGGAGTGACATATAAAGGAATCAACAGGAGAGGAAGGGGTAAGGACTGTTGGCTTGGACACAATGACAAGTCCTGGAGTCTGTTCTGCTCTGACATCAGTTACTCTGCCAGGCATAATAATAATCTCACTACCATAGACGTCCCCTCCTCCAGCTGGTATAATAATAACTCCACTACCATAGACGTCCCCTCCTCCAGCCCCCACAGAGTAGGAGTGTATCTGGACTGGTCAGCCGGCACTCTGTCCTTCTATAGAGCCTCCTCTGACACACTGACCCACCTGATCACATTCACCTCCACATTCACTGAGCCCCTCTATCCAGGGTTTGGGGTTTATGATGGTGGCGACTCAGTGTCCCTGAAATAATAACTGGACACACACACACACACACACACACACACACTGGACACACAAACACAATGAACACACACACACTCTGAACACACACACACACACACACACACACTGAAACACACACACACACACACACACACACACACACACACACACACACTGGACACACACACACACCCACTGGACACACACACTGAACACACACACACTGAACACACACACACACACACACACACACACACACACACACTGGACACAAACTGAACACACACACACACACACTGGACACACACACACACTGGACACACACACACACTGGACACACACACACACACACACTGGACACACACACACACACACACACTGGACACACACACACTGGACACACACACTGAACACACACACACTGAACACACACACACACACACACACTGGACACAAACTGAACACACACACACACACACTGAACACACACACACACACTCTGGACACACACACACACACTGGACACACACACACACACACACACTGGACACACACACACTGAACACACACACACACACACACACACACACACACTGGACACACACACACTCAACACACACACTGGACACATACACACACACACACACACATACACACACTCACACACACACACACACACACACTGAACACACACACACACACACACTGGACACACACACACACACTGAACACACACACACACACACACACACACACACACACACACACACACACTGGACACACACACAAACTGGACACACACACTGGACACACACACACACTGAACACACACACACACACACACTGGACACACACACACACACACACTGGACACACACACACACTGAACACACACACACACACACTGGACACAATCTGGACACACACACACTCAACACAGACACACACTGGACACACACACACACACACTGAACACACACACTCACACACACTGAAACACACACACAGACACACACACACACACACACACACACGCTTGACACACACATGCTTGACAAACACACTGGATACACACACTCACTGGACACACACACTCACTGGACACACACACTGGACACACACACACTGGACACACACACACTGGACACACACTCACTGGACACACACACACTGGACACACACACTGGACACACACACTGGACACACACACACACTGGACACACATAAACACTGACACACACACACATACTCTGAACACACACACACTGACACACATAAACACTGACACACACACACTGACACACACACACACTCACTGGACACACACACACACACACTCACTGGACACACACACACACACACACTCACTGGACACACACACACACTGAACACACACAATGGACAAACACACAATGGACACTCACACATGACAGGCTTGTAATATTTTCTGATCTTTTACCACTTTGCATTTTTTATGATATATTTTACTGTTTGTGTTTGTACCACAGGAGGTTGGTGGGACCTTATTTAGGGAGGACAGGCTTGTAATGGCTGGAGTGGAATAAGTGGAATGGTATCAAACACGTGGTTTCCATGTGTTCCATTTCATTCACTCTGTTCCAGACATTATTATGAGCCGTCCTCCCCTCAGCAGCCTCCTCTGGTATGTACTGTCCTGTATGTGACAGAGCTCCAACAAGGAATTACAATATATGTATTACTTTTAATACCTGCAAATGACAAATAAACTACTGGAACTCCTTATGAATGTCTGCAGCCGACAAGAGGTGAAAATATTACCGGAATATTCAGCAAAATGTTGATGAAGACGTCACTCAATCCACCCAAAACAACATGCAGTCTTTCCACAAGACTCCCATGTAGTTATAATGTGACGTTATGAGTCGACGTTAAAGTAACATTCTCACAACATACTGCACTTGTTTTATCCTGTTTTAGATGTATCCTCTGTTTAAACATTTAAACTCTTACAATAACACTGTTAAAATACCAATGTGATCATTTCTTGTCTTTTATGTTGGAAAAACAAATTGTACAATTATATGTGGACATACGCTCCATAGTTGTACAAGTATACATGGTTATATTGTACTTTTCATAATAAAACATACTTGAAACAAGAAAAAGCATGTTAATTGTGAAAACAATTTCGTTATTGATTTTTACATTGCTTCTCCCTGTCTCATGTTGACGTTTGTCATGAATCTTGACCTGGAGGCAGAACTGTGCGATTTCCTCTAGATATGCCAGCTGCAAAGTCAGAATTGGCTGTGGAAAATAATGTTGTTTTATGGTCTTATGGTTGAGGTTAGGATTAAAATCTGATTGTATTACTTTGTGCCTGTGCTAGCTAGTAACCACTTTGCTGAACTGCCTCCAGGGGAAGATTCATGACAATAAATGCCAACCTGTCTCCAGAACAAGATTCATGACAATAAATGCCAACCTGCCTCCAGAACAAGATTCATGACAATAAATGCCAACCTGCCTCCCAGTCGTCCCCTCCTTATCTTTACAAGGCTGCAGAACATGCAAGCTAGTGATGTGGGGGTTCTCTCATAAGCCTCAGTCCCCAGGTGGGTAGATGGCAGGTTGTATAAAGAGAAGCTAGTGATGTGGGGGTTCTCTCATAACCCTCAGTCCCCAGGTGGGTAGATGGCAGGTTGAATAAAGAGAAGCTAGTGATGTGGGGGTTCTCTCATAACCCTCAGTCCCCAGGTGGGTAGATGGCAGGTTGAATAAAGAGAAGCTAGTGATGTGGGGGTTCTCTCATAACCCTCAGTCCCCAGGTGGGTAGATGGCAGGTTGAATAAAGAGAAGCTAGTGATGTGGGGGTTCTCTGATAACCCTCAGTCCCCAGGTGGGTAGATGGCAGGTTGAATAAAGAGAAGCTAGTGATGTGGGGGTTCTCTCATAACCCTCAGTCCCCAGGTGGGTAGATGGCAGGTTGAATAAAGAGAAGCTAGTGATGTGGGGGTTCTCTCATAACCCTCAGTCCCCAGGTGGGTAGATGGCAGGTTGAATAAAGAGAAGCTAGTGATGTGGGGGTTCTCTCATAACCCTCAGTCCCCAGGTGGGTAGATGGCAGGTTGAATAAAGAGAAGCTAGTGATGTGGGGGTTCTCTCATAGCCCTCAGTCCCCAGGTGGGTAGATGGCAGGTTGAATAAAGAGAAGCTAGTGATGTGGGGGTTCTCTGATAACCCTCAGTCCCCAGGTGGGTAGATGGCAGGTTGAATAAAGAGAAGCTATGATGTGGGGGTTCTCTCATAACCCTCAGTCCCCAGGTGGGTAGATGGCAGGTTGAATAAAGAGAAGCTAGTGATGTGGGGGTTCTCTCATAACCCTCAGTCCCCAGGTGGGTAGATGGCAGGTTGAATAAAGAGAAGCTAGTGATGTGGGGGTTCTCTCATAACCCTCAGTCCCCAGGTGGGTAGATGGCAGGTTGAATAAAGAGAAGCTAGTGATGTGGGGGTTCTCTCATAACCCTCAGTCCCCAGGTGGGTAGATGGCAGGTTGAATAAAGAGAAGCTAGTGATGTGGGGGTTCTCTCATAACCCTCAGTCCCCAGGTGGGTAGATGGCAGGTTGAATAAATAGAAAACAAAAGGCAACATAAAACAATCCATAAACGTGTAATTATTATGTAATTAACACAAAACATTAAGGACACTTTTCTTTCAATGACAAACTGACCAGGCGTAACTCAATATTAGGAAGGTATCCTTAATATTTTGTCCACTCAGTGGCTCTGACCCTTTACGTAACAGTCAATCCTCTTTTTATTGGGTATTTACCAACGTTTCAGCATCACTGTGCCTTCTTCAGGGTGATGTCATCAATACTTGAACAAGGTTATGTAGATGAGCAGTGCAATTAGTGCAACCAATGACAATAGAGGGGTGTGTCATAATGATTAAGTTAATTACAATGAATTAATGAAACTGTTAAAAAAAACAATAGTTTATGGCATATTAAATATTAAACAATAGTAGGGTATATTATATATATCCGGCTCTCCATGTAATCGGATTCATTATGATCTAGGATCAGGTTCCCCCTCTCCATGTAATCTGATTCATTATGATCTAGGATCAGGTCCCCCCTCTCCATGTAATCTGATTCATTATGATCTAGGATCAGGTCCCCCCTCTCCATGTAATCTGATTCATTATGATATAGGATCAGGTCCCCCCTCTCCATGTAATCTGATTCATTATGATATAGGATCAGGTCCCCCCTCTCCATGTAATCTGATTCATTATAATCTAGGATCAGGTCCTCCTCTCCATGTAATCTGATGCATTATGATCTATAAGGCTAAACTGATCCTAGATCAGCTCTCCTACTCTTTATGAATACTGTCACAGGTGACACTGCATCTGGCATCAATGTCCTCCATGAAGATGAGACTGATGTTCTGGCCTCTCATCCCCTCCTTCATCTCTCAGCAGGTTCACTGCATCTGGCATCAATGTCCTCCATGAAGATGAGGTTGATGTTCTGGCCTCTCATCCCCTCCTTCATGTCTCAGCAGGTTCACTGCATTTGACAAACTACAGAAGAAGTACATCATTATCTGCACTAAACAACTAAATACAATTTACTAAATTAACTAAATTAATCAACACTGAAATAAAATACTGAATAAGAAACTGAAAAAAAACTCCTTATTACTGCATCCCACCTTTCACCCTTTTTCATGTTCAGGAAGTGAAGCGGGTGGTCATGCTGGCAGGAAACCCCAACACACCTGTCTCCTACAATTTCCTTGTTTTGGGTTTGGACCTGATGGCATTGCCTGCTTGAAATCCATGGCAACCCTAAAATATCTATAATAATATGAAGTACAATGCAAGTATTATGTACTGAAATGCTTCCTTGCAAGTTAACCTCTTGACAATGTCAAAATGAATAAAAAAAATATACAGCTGTCTTTAATAAGATAAAACTGAACTAACTGCTATCTTGAAATGTTGAAAAAGTGTTTTAAAATAGGCATCCTATCATTTGAAATTTAGTTGAAAGGCTAAGTGATTCTCCCCCTGACAAGAAGTTGACAGCCTTCAAACATAGTGCAAAAAAAGTGGGCGTGAACATAGAATATTTTTGGGTCAAAAGAAAAATGTCAAAATGAATAAAAAATATATACAGCTGTCTTTAATAAGATCAAACTGAACTAATTGCTATCTTGAAATGTTGAAAAAGTGTTTTTAAATAGGCATCCAATCATTTGAAAATTAGTTGAAAGGCTAAGTGATTCTCTTCCTCAGGTTACTAGAATATGCATATTATTAGTAGATTTGAATAGAAAACACCCTAAAGTTTCTAAAACTCTTTGAATGGTGTCTGTGAGTATAACAGAACTCATATGGCAGGCAAAAAAAACCTGAGAAAAAATTGAGTCAGGAAGTGGGAGAAATTCGAAATGTAGTTTTCTTTTCAATCCCTTGAAAAAACTACAATGACATGGTAGGTGCAACGTAAATCCTGACTCTTCCATTGGCTGTCAACAATCTTTAGGCACTGCTTTCATCCGTCATCTGTAACCGGGCAGAAAATTCTGTCTCATTCAATCCCTGGCCAATCAGAGAACAGGTGTCTTATGACTCGCATCCACGTGACTTAGCTGTTGTTTTTATATACATTTACATTTAAGTCATTTAGCAGACGCTCTTATCCAGAGCGACTTACAAATTGGTGCATTCACCTTATGATATCCAGTGGAACAACCACTTTACAATAGTGCATCTAAATCTTTTAAGGGGGGGAGGGGGGTTAGAAGGATTACTTTATCCTATCCCAGGTATTCCTTAAAGAGGTGGGGTTTCAGGTGTCTCCGGAAGGTGGTGATTGACTCCGCTGTCCTGGCGTCGTGAGGGAGCTTGTTCCACCATTGGGGTGCCAGAGCAGCGAACAGTTTTGACTGGGCTGAGCGGGAACTGTACTTCCTCAGAGGTAGGGAGGCGAGCAGGCCAGAGGTGGATGAACGCAGTGCCCTTGTTTGGGTGTAGGGCCTGATCAGAGCCTGAAGGTACGGAGGTGCCGTTCCCCTCACAGCTCCGTAGGCAAGCACCATGGTCTTGTAGCGGATGCGAGCTTCAACTGGAAGCCAGTGGAGTGTGCGGAGGAGCGGGGTGACGTGAGAGAACTTGGGAAGGTTGAACACCAGACGGGCTGCGTCTATTTGTTCTTGTATGACTGAATACCTACAGCCCCGTTGTTAAATTATCCCAATTTTACGTTAAAAAATACCCTAAAGGATTGATTGTAAACATCGTTTGCCGTGTTTCTACAAATGGTAATGGAATTTTTTGGCCATTTCGTCTACGGATTTGCGTCCACGCCACATTGGCATGGTAACATGTAGTTCTGGACGGGTCAACAAAACGGACGTATTTTGGACATAAATGATGGACTTTTGCAGAACAAATGAAAAATTTTCTTGTGGAAGTGGGAGCCCATCCCGAGTGCATTCCGCCGAAGATCAGCAAAAGGTAAGTAAATATTTCCAACATATTGTTAGAGATTTGTCGACGCCGTGGTTGTAGGCTAACTGTATAGCTTAGCATTGAAGGCTAACTGTATAGCTTAGCATTGAAGGCTAACTGTATAGCTTAGCATTGAAGGCTAAGTTCTGTACTCAGAATATTGAACAATGTTGCTTTTTCCGTAACGTTATTTTTGAAATCTGACAAAGTGGTTGCATAAAGGAGTAGATTATTTGTAATTCTTTAAATAATTGTTAGATTTTTTTTTTCAACGTTTTATGAGTTCTTCCGTAAATTAAATGTGCCTTTTCACCGGCTGTTATGGGGAGAAAACATTTTCTGAACGTCACGCACCAATGTAAAAATCGGTATTTTTGGATATAAATATAAACTTGATCGAACAAAAAATGCATGTATTGTCTAACATGATGTCCTAGGAGGGTCATCTGATTCAGATTGTCAAAGGTTTGTGCTTAATTTTAGCTGTATATCTGGTTTTGTGATGGCTATCGGCTTTGAAAATGGCTGAGATGCTAAAATAATGTAATGTTTTTCTTTCACCGTAAAGCCTTTTTGAAATAAGACAATGTGATTGGATTAACGAGTAGAGTATCTTTAAAATGCCATATAATACTTGAATTTTAATTTTGAGATTATTTGGATGTATATGATACTTTATCAGTGTTTACATTCATACCAACATGATGTATATGATACTTTATCAGTGTTTACAGTCATACCAACATGATGTATATGATACTTTATCAGTGTTTACAGTCATACCAACATGATGTTTATGATACTGTCACGTCCTGACCAGTAGAGGGTGTAGTTGGGTCAGGATATGGCAGAAGGAAGTGTGTGTTTTTTATTGTTTCATTGATTTTGGCCGTGTGACTTCCAATCAGGCACAGCTGTAGAGGGTTGTGGTTGATTGGGAGTCACACATAAGTTGCCTACGTTTCCTTTGTGTTTCGTGGGTAATTGTTCTTGTCATTGTGGTTGCACCTGACAGGACTGTGTTGGCTGTCAGTTTTGATGTTTTTGTGAATTGCATAGTGTTCGTTGAATTAAATATGACGAACCCTAACTCCGCCGCGTTTTGGTCCACTTCTTCCTCAGACAGCCGTTACAGAATTACCCACCAAACCCGGACCAAGCGGCGGAAGAGGAAGGAGCAGCAGGAGTACAGCGTTATGGACCAATGGACTTGGGAACAGATCCTGGACGGAGAGGGACCATGGACTCAGCCTGGGGATGATCGCCTCACGCAGTGGGAGATTGAAGCGGCGAGAGCGGAGAGGCGCTATTACGAGGAGAGAGAGCGCAACGAGTGCGAGAGGCAGCCCCAATAATTTTTTTGGGGGGGGGCACACGGGACAGTCGGTGGAGCTGGGGTCGGTACCAGAGCCAGTCGGGATGACATTGGAGGTGAGCGAGGGATATGAGGCAGAGACTGTGACGGGGTTAATGGGGAAATTAAGAGAGAGCGAGATGAGAGAGCTGCTAGTGTGGTGCATAAAGTACGGCATTCGCCCTAATGAGCGTGTCGTGGGAATGTCACCTGAGGCAGCTCTCCATACTCGTCCTGAGGTGCGTGCTGGTTGTCTGGTAAATACTGTGCCTGCGCCCAGAAACAGGCCTCCTGCATGTCTTCCCAGCCCTGCACGTCCTGTGCCTAAGCCCAGAACCAGGCCTCCTGCATGTCTTCCCACCCTGGTCAAGCCCGTGCCTCCTCCATGGACCAGTCCTCCAGTGGGTCTCCCTATCTTGGTCAAGCCCGTGCCTCCTCCACGGACCAGTCCTCCAGTGGGTCTCCCTATCCTGGTCAAGCCCGTGTCTCCTCCACGGACCAGTCCTCCAGTGGGTCTCCCTATCCTGGTCAAGCCCGTGCCTCCTCCACGGACCAGTCCTCCAGTGGGTCTCCCTATCCTGGTCAAGCCCGTGTCTCCTCCACGGACCAGTCCTCCAGTGGGTCTCCCTATCCTGGTCAAGCCCGTGTCTCCTCCACGGACCAGTCCTCCAGTGGGTCTCTCCACCCTGGTCCCTCCTGTGCCACCTCCTCAAACCAGGCCTCCAGCGGGTCTTCCCAGACTGGTGAGTCCAGGGCCTGCGCCCAGAGCCAGGCCTCCGTTATGTCTCCCCAGCCTGGTGAATCCTGAGCCGGAGCTGCCAGAGTGGCCAGACTGCCCGGAGCTGCCAGAGTGGCCAGACTGCCCGGAGCTGCGAGAGTGGCCAGACTGCCCGGAGCTGCCAGAGTGGCCAGACTGCCCGGAGCTGCCAGAGTGGCCAGACTGCCCGGAGCTGCCAGAGTGGCCAGACTGCCCGGAGCTGCCCGCCAGTCAACAGTCACCAGAGCTGCCCGCCAGTCAACAGTCACCAGAGCTGCCCGCCAGTCAACAGTCACCAGAGCTGCCCGCATGTCAACAGTCACCAGAGCTGCCCGCCAGTCAACAGTCGCCAGAGCTGCCCGCCAGTCAACAGTCGCCAGAGCTGCCCGCCAGTCAACAGTCGCCAGAGCTGCCCGCCAGTCAACAGTCGCCAGAGCTGCCCGCCAGTCAACAGTCGCCAGAGCTGCCCGCCAGTCAACAGTCGCCAGAGCTGCCCGCCAGTCAACAGTCGCCAGAGCTGCCCGCCAGTCAACAGTCGCCAGAGCTGCCCGCCAGTCGTAAGTCGCCAGAGCTGCCCGCCAGTCGTAAGTCGCCAGAGCTGCCCGCCAGTCGTAAGTCGCCAGAGCTGCCCGCCAGCCGTAAGTCGCCAGAGCTGCCCGCCAGCCGTAAGTCGCCAGAGCTGCCCGCCAGTCGTAAGTCGCCAGAGCTGCCCGCCAGTCGTAAGTCGCCAGAGCTGCCCGCCAGTCAGGAGTCGCCAGTGCCGCCCGCCAGTCAGGAGCCGCCAGTGCCGCCCGCCAGTCAGAAGCCGCCAGAGCCGCCCGACTGCCCGGAACTGCCAGAGCGGCGCGACTGCCCGGAGCTGCCAGAGCGGCGCGACTGCCCGGAGCTGCCAGAGCGGCGCGACTGCCCGGAGCTGCCAGAGCGGCGCGACTGCCCGGAGCTGCCAGAGCGGCGCGACTGCCCGGAGCTGCCAGAGCGGCCCGACTGCCCGGAGCTGCCAGAGTGGCCCGACTGCCCGGAGCTGCCAGAGTGGCCCGACTGCCCGGAGCTGCCAGAGTGGCCCGACTGCCCGGGTCTGCCAGAGTGGCCCGACTGCCCGGGTCTGCCAGAGTGACCCGACTGCCCGGAGCTGCCAGAGTGGCCCGACTGCCCGGAGCTGCCAGAGTGGCCCGACTGCCCGGGTCTGCCAGAGTGGCCCGACTGCCCGGGTCTGCCAGAGTGGCCCTCCTGCCCTCCGGCCCAGCCCGAGTGGCCCTCCTGCCCTCCGGCCCAGCCCGAGTGGCCCTCCTGTCCTCCGGCCCAGCCCGAGTGGTCCGTCTGCCAGGGTCAGCCCGAGTGGCCCGTCTGCCCGGCGCAGCTATCGGCGCCACCAAAGTGGGCAACGCCGAAGGTGGAGCGAGGTCCACGTCCTGCACCTGAGCCACCTCCAGGATAAGTGGGTTGGGGAGGGGGGGTGTAGCACACTGCCATTGTTGACGGCAGCCACCCTCCCTTCCCTCCCTTTTTTTTTGTTTAGAACTCATATGGCAGGCAAAAACCTGAGAGATTCCTTTACAGGAAGTGGCCTGTCTGACCATTTATTGGCTTTCTTTGACATCTCTTCCCAAAACAAAGGATCTCTGCGGTAACGTGACACTTCCCACGGCTCCCATAGGCTCTCAGAGCCCGGGAAAAAACAGAATGTCGTCATTGCAGCCCATCAGGGGACAAAGGGCTTAGGCACATGCACTGGCCGCCCCCGTCTTTCTGTTTTTCCCTCTATTTACCGAAACGTAGATTCCCGGTCGGAATATTATCGCTTTTTTACGAGATAAATTGCATAAAAATTGATTTTAAACAGCGGTTGACATGCTTCGAAGTACGGTAATGGAATATTTAGAAATTTTTTGTCACGAAATGCGCCATGCTCGCGACCCTGATTTACCATTTTGGATTGTGTCTAGAACGGCCGCTGTTTGGATATAACGATGGATTATTTGGGACCAAACCAACATTTGTTATTGAAGTAGAAGTCCTGGGAGTGCATTCTGACGAAGAACAGGAAAGGTAATAACATTTTTATTATAGTAAATCTGATTTTGGTGAAGGCTAAACTTGCCGGGTGTCTAAATAGCTAGCCCGTGATGGCTGGGCTATGTACTTAGAATATTGCAAAATGTGCTTTCACCAAAAAGCTATTTTAAAATCGGACATATCGAGTGCATAGAGGAGTTCTGTATCTATAATTCTTAAAATAATTGTTATGCTTTTTGTGAACGTTTATCGTGAGTAATTTAGTAAATTGTTAGTAAATTCCCCGGAAGTATGCTAGTTCTGAACGTCACGTGCTAATGTAAAAAGCAGTTTTTTGATATAAATATGAACTTGATTGAACAAAACATGCATGTATTGTATAACATAATGTCCTAGGTGTGTCATCTGATGAAGATCATCAAAGGTTAGTGCTGCATTTAGCTGTCTTCTGGGTTTTTGTGACATTATATGCTAGCTTGAAAAATGGGTGTCTGATTATTTCTGGCTGGGTACTCTGCTGACATAATCTAATGTTTTGCTTTCGTTGTAAAGCCTTTTTGAAATCGGACAGTGTGGTTAGATTAACGAGAGTCTTGTCTTTAAATAGCTGTAAAATTGTCATATGTTTGAGAAATTGAAGTAATAGCATTTCTAAGGTATTTGAAAATCGCACCACAGGATTCAACGGGCTGTTACGTAGGTGGGACGATTTGGTGCCACCTGCCCTAGAGAGGTTAACCGGCGCCTTACAACCCCCGGGGAATTGGTCAAAGCATATAGTGAGTTTTGAGTTAATAACATTGGGATGAAAATTCTCGTGACAACTTGGTCCTTCGAGCCGGATCTCAATACCTGCCTCTGTCGTCCCAAGGAACTGCTGGAAACCGTGCACGGGCGGATCCAGGATCCGTAAGACAAAGACCTGACCTTTGAATTGAGGGTTTATTTCAGGCCAGTGGTGAACTGGTACACGACAGAGGTGGTGACGAGATCCAACCTACATTGAATTCTCAGCTGCAAGAATAAGGTCAGTAGTCTTTATTCATGGTTTTGGGGGTAGGATCTAAACTTGCATTAGACGTATACATTGGTATAAATCTTGCGTAGGTAAGGTGATAATTACTAAAGTCCAGGAGGATTCATATTCAGTATACCGTTTTAAAAAAAGTTTATATAGAGAAAGTTCAAAAGTAACAAAGTATCTAGATAAATATAAAACGGTGGGCTGAGTATTGAACAAAATTGGGACCGCAATGTCTCAAGGTAGTTGAGGCCATTACCAAAATAAACTACCCCGTATCAAAATAGTCTGGGACTATTAGAGGAATATGGGAAGTAGTCTGGGACTAGTAAAAATATATGGAAAATAGTCTGGGACTATTCAAAATATATGGGAAATAGTCTGGGACTATTAGGGGTATATGGGAAGTCGTCTGGGACTAGTAAAAATATATGGGAAGTAGTCTGGGACAAGTTAACCTGTTGGGTCTAGGGGGCAGCATTTGCACGTCTGGATAAAAAAAATGTACCCGATTTAATCTGGTTACTAATCCTACCCAGTAACTAGAATATGCATATACTTATTATATATGGATAGAAAACACTCTAAAGTTTCCAAAACTGTTTGAATGGTGTCTGTGAGTATAACAGAACTCATTTGGCAGGCAAAACCCTGAGACATTTTCTGACAGGAAGTGGATACCTGATGTGTTGTATTGAGTTTAAACCTATCCCATTGAAAAACACAGGGGTTTAGGAATATTTTGGCACTTCCTATTGCTTCCACTAGATGTCACCAGCCTTTACAAAGTGTTTTGAGTCTTCTGGAGGGAGATCTGACCGAACAAGAGCCATGGAACGGTGATGTCCCATTAGACACCTGGCGCGCTACTTCATGTTGGGTACCCTCGTTCCAATACGTTATAAAAGGCTATGCATTCGTCCACCTTGAATATTATTCATGTTCTGGTTAAAAAAGGCCCTAATGATTTATGCTATACAACGTTTGACATGTTTGAACGAACGGAAATATATTTTTTCCCCTCGTTCATGACGAGAAGTCCGGCTGGCTTACATCATGTGCTAACGAGACGGAGATTTTTGGACATAAATGATGAGCTTTTTTGAACAAAACTACATTCGTTATGGACCTGTGATACCTGGAAGTGACATCTGATGAAGAGAATCAAAGGTAATGGATTATTTACATAGTATTTTCGATTTTAGATCTCTCCAACATGACGTCTAGTCTGTATCGCAACGCGTATTTTTCTGGGCACAGTGCTCAGATTATTGCAAAGTGTGATTTCCCAGTAAGGTTATTTTTAAATCTGGCAAGTTGATTGCGTTCAAAAGATGTAAATCTATAATTCTTTAAATGACAATATAATATTTTACCAATGTTTTCTAATTTTAATTATTTAATTTGTGACGCTGACTTGACTGCCGGTTATTGGAGGGAAACGATTTCCTCAACATCAATGCCATAGTAAAACGCTGTTTTTGTATATAAATATGAACTTGATAGAACTAAAAATGCATGCATTGTCTAACATAATGTCCTAGGAGTGTCATCTGATGGAGATTGTAAAAGGTTAGTGTATCATTTTAGCTGGTTTTATGGTTTTGGTGACCCTGTCTTTGACTTGACAAAACATTACACACAACTCTTGTAAATGTACTGTCCTAACATACTCTAAATTTATGCTTTCGCCGTAAAACCTTTTTGAAATCGTAAAACGTGGTTAGATTAAGGAGATGTTTATCTTTCAAATGGTGTAACATAGTTGTATTTTTGAAAAATTTGAATTTTGACATTTATTTGGATTCAAATTTGCCGCTCTTGAAATGCACCTGCTGTTGATGGAGTGCACCACAGGTGGCACGCTAGCGTCCCACCTAGCCCCAAGAGGTTAAAATATATAGATTGTAAGATTTAAGTATATAAACAGTAAAAGCACACACATAGATTGTGAGAATAAGCATAATAACAAGGAAGGTAATTGAATAACATGGGTGGTAAATCCTCAAAGGAGGTCCCGGAATTAATCGGGGATGAGAGGTATATGGAATCCAAGGATAAAAGGAACATTTATTTTGGCCCAAAATGGAGAAAGAAGTACGAACTTAATGGACGTTTAGATGTAGAAAAGCTATAGTTAATGGTAAAACATAGACATGAAGATAGTGAAGAGGACAGGACAGTCAAAGCCCTGAGAAGGCTGCTGGAAGAACAGCGAAAGGAGAGAGAGGAACTACTGAAGTTGAGAGAGGAGAGTACTGAGCCAGTAAGGAGAAAGAGTGAGGATAGAGAGTTCAGAAAATTAACCCAAGAATGGGAAAAAGATAGACGGGGACTAGGACATAAGTGTGGAAGACCTAAGGCCCTCAGTAGACTGGATCCCCATAATCAGAGTCAGAAGCCAGGGAGATTCAGAATGGATAGAGGAGGATGGGGAGAGTGGCCAGTACCCTATGATAGCATTGCCAAACCCACGGGCTGGGGATGATGGGGCACTGGCCACTCTGGATGTATACAGGGCATGGACACAGAGAGATGTGGTCCGAGCCGTAGAGGGTGTAGTGCATCCTAAGACAGGTATAGAAGGGTTCAGAAGAGATCTGGAAGGTCTAGCAGCCAGCTTTAACAGAAGAACAGGAATTAGAATTACAAATAGTCCCTGAGCACTTATGGTCACAAGGTCCAGCAGATGTAGGATTAATTAAAGGGGTAATTCCAATACAGGTATTGCCGAAATCTAATCATAGACCATACCAGAAGTAAAATTTAATGAAGCCCGAGGTAATAAAAGGGATTACTCCCATATTTGAGGAATGGGTAGAAGGGGGAGTAATCAGAGAAGGAGATGAAGCATAGTGCAATTCTCCAATGTTTTTGGTAAAGAAAGCAGCGCCGAGTAATGACTGGAGGATGTTATATCTACTCGGCTACTATAAGAGGTGATTTAGAGTGTAATACCTGGATCTTTATGTGTACCAGATTTTGGTTAACCTCTATGGGCTAGGTGGGACGCTAGCGTGCCACCCGTGGTGCACTCCATCAACAGCAGGTGCATTTCAAGAGCGGCAAATTTGAATCCAAATAAATGTAAAAATTCAAATTTTTCAAAAATACAACTATTTTACACCATTTGAAAGATAAACATCTCCTTAATCTAACCACGTTTTACGATTTCAAAAAGGTTTTACGGCGAAAGCATAAATTTAGAGTATGTTAGGACAGTACATTTACAAGAGTTGTGTGTAATGTTTTGTCAAGTCAAAGACAGGGTCACCAAAACCATAAAACCAGCTAAAATGATGCACTAACCTTTTACAATCTCCATCAGATGACACTCCTAGGACATTATGTTAGACAATGCATGCATTTTTAGTTCTATCAAGTTCATATTTATATCCAAAAACAGCGTTTTACTATGGCATTGATGTTGAGGAAATCGTTTCCCTCCAATAACCGGCAGTCAAGTCAGCGTAACAAATTAAATAATTAAAATTAGAAAACATTGGTAAAATATTATATTGTCATTTAAAGAATTATAGATTTACATCTCTTGAACGCAATCAACTTGCCAGATTTAAAAATAACCTTACTGGGAAATCACACTTTGCAATAATCTGAGCACTGCGCCCAGAAAAATACGCGTTGCGATACAGACTAGACGTCATGTTGGGGAGATCTAAAATCGAAAATACTATGTAAATAATCCATTACCTTTGATTCTCTTCATCAGATGTCACTTCCAGGTATCACAGGTCCATAACGAATGTAGTTTTGTTCAAAAAAGCTCATCATTTATGTCCAAAAATCTCCGTCTCGTTAGCACATGATGTAAGCCAGCCGGACTTCTCGTCATGAACGAGGGGAAAAAATATATTTCCGTTCGTTCAAACATGTCAAACGTTGTATAGCATAAATCATTAGGGCCTTTTTTAACCAGAACATGAATAATATTCAAGGTGGACGAATGCATACTCTTTTATAACGTATTGGAACGAGAGTACCCAACATGAACTCGCGCGCCAGGTGTCTAATGGGACATCATCGTTCCATGGCTCTTGTTCGGTCAGATCTCCCTCCAGAAGACTCAAAACACTTTGTAAAGGCTGGTGACATCTAGTGGAAGCAATAGGAAGTGCCAAAATATTCCTCAGCCCCTGTGTTTTTCAATGGGATAGGTTTAAAGTCAATACAACACATCAGGTATCCACTTCCTGTCAGAAAATGTCTCAGGGTTTTGCCTGCCAAATGAGTTCTGTTATACTCACAGACACCATTCAAACAGTTTTAGAAACTTTAGAGTTTTCTATCCATATATAATAAGTATATGCATATTCTAGTTACTGGGTAGGATTAGTAACCAGATTAAATCGGGTACATTTTTTTATCCAGACGTGCAAATGCTGCCCCCTAGCCCTAACAGGTTAATGTATTTTTATTTTAGTATAAGTAGTATATCCTGATAGCCAAGGTTGGTTTGGCTTTACCTTTTAAGGGAGGGAATGGATATATAAAAGGGTATTATATGATTTTTTTAAAAGTAATTAGGAAGTAATTTAGGAAGATTTGACCCTCCAGAGGAGAGCCACATTTGAATATATGAAGATGACATATTGGTGGCGAATCCCTCCCAGGGGGGCTGTAAAGCGAACACTCTAGCTCTGTTAGTGTTCTTAGCAGAACAAGGTCATAAAGTTAATAAGAGGAAGTTACAGCTCTGGCAGGAACAGGTCATTTATTTGGGACACACAATAAGACAGGAAGGGAGAACACTTAATTCCACCAGAAAGACAGCCATTCTAGAAGCACCTAAACCACTCAATAAGAAACAGATGAGTTTTCTTGGAATGATTAACTATTGTCGTGCGTAGATACCCCACTTTGCATTACATACAGGGAAGCTTAGTGAGTTGATATATGGTAAAGCTATGGCAGCAAAAGATAAGATCAAGTGGACAGATGAGGTTGAGAACCAGTTTGTAACGATAAAGAAGTTATTGACAACTAGCTCTGTCCTAGCGTTTCCCAGATATGATTGTCCTTTTACACAGACAGTAGACTGTAGGGAAGGATTCATGACGTCAGTACTAACCCAGAGACACGGGGGGGGGGGGGAGAGAAATAGGCCTAATGCTTATTATTCCTCCCAATTAGATGAAGTAGCCCAAGCCATGCCACTATGTTTGCAGTCTGTGGTGGCAGCAGCTCAGGCAGTTGAGGACTCGGCATCTGTTGTGCTCTATCATGATTTGACTTTAAAAGTTCCTCATGCCGTATCCATACTGTTGTTAGAACATAAGATGGCTTACAGGTCACCAGCTAGACATTTGTCTTGTATGATAATTCTTTTGAACATGCCTAATTTGACAATAGGATGTTGTACTACTCTGAACCCCTCAACATTAGTTCCTATTGCAACAGATGGCAGCCCACATGATTGTGTAACAGAAACTGAGAAAGTTGTCGTACCAAGACCCGATTTGACTTATCTAGCTTTACCTGATGGGGAACTGACTATGTTTGTAGATCGATCATCAAGAAAAAACCATGATGGCACTAATGCGACAGGATATGCTATAGTTACAGACACAGAGGTCTTGGAAGCAGAGCCGTTACCGAGAAACTATTCAGCACAATAAGCAGAAATAGTAGCACTTACCCGTGCGTGTCAGTTAGGGACAGGAAAACGTATTACTATTTACAAAGACAGTGCCTATGCATTTAACACAGTACACATATTTGCAGCCCAATGGAGAAGCAGGGGAATGGTAACCACTCCTGGGAAACCTATTACACACGCTCAGTTGATTTTGAATCTATTAGATGCTGTACTTTTGCCAGAAAAGTTAGCTATTTGTAAATGTGAGGCCCACATTAGAGGGACAGATAGTGTCAGTAACAACAACAGAAAAGCAGATGCGGAAACGAAAAAGGCAGGTCTTAAACCGCAGCCGTCGACACAGCAGTTCTTAAAAGAGGAAGTAAACATAGACAAAGCTATATTAAAATTGTCAGTCTAGAGCACCAGTGAAAGGGATTTCGAAATGGGAGAAGTTAGGAGCAATTTATATAAGGACGGTATTTGGTATCATGATAAGTTACCAATACTACCTAAGTCATTGTTTAGAGATGCGGCAAGATTGACACATGGGCAGAGCCATGTGTCAACAGGGGGGATAGTAGAGCAGGTTCGGAAACACCTTGTGGCCTATTGGAAAACGAACTACTTAAAAAAACATTTTTTATAATAGATAAGTATATTAAATGGGAAGAAGTGGTCCCAACTTACTGGGTGGACACGATTAGGGTAGTTGGTTTACTAGGATCTATCTCTTTAAATAATAGATTACATTTTAGCTGATCAGGTAAACCATATAGAATGCCAGAGTTAAATGTATCTCCATACTCTTCATGATCACCACAGATGTCATATATCCCTGTCCTGTTGGCTTAGAATATATCCTACATACTTAACCTCTTGATGTTACCCTAGGATAGGGGGCGCCACAGCGCATTTTGGAAAAAATTCGTGCCCATTTTCAACGGCCTACTAATCAGACTCAGAAGCTAGGATATGCATATAATTAATACATGTGGATAGAAAACACCCTAAAGTTTCTAAAACTGTTTGAATGGTGTCTGTGAGTATAACAGAACTCATATGGCAGTCAAAACCCCGAGACCGATTGAAACATGAAGTGGCATTCTGAATTGTGGACTCAACTTCACGTCGTCGCCTATTATTTACACCGTGCGATATCGTTTATTGAGCACTTCCTATTGCTTCCACAAGATGTCGCCAGTCTTTACAAAGTGTTTTGAGCCTTCTACTGTCGAAACTCAGTGAATGAGACGCGTTGGAAATTGGTCACAGGGGGAGGGCCATCACCATTATGACGCCGGCGGCCCTGTCTACCCCCACCTTTGGAAACGTTTTGAAACACGATGAAATCATCCCCCTCGAATCTTATTGGCTCTCTTGTTGAAACAGGCCCTGAAGATTTATGTTATACAACGTTTGACATGTTTGAACGAACCTAAATGTGAAAAAAAAGGAATATTTCGAAACTGCTGTGGCGCGCACGGCAGAGTAGTTGGATACACCCTTCGGACGCGCTAACAACAGCAAGCTAATGGAACATAAAGGATGGACTTTTTCGACCGAAAATACATCTGTTGTGGACCTGGGATTCCTGGAAGTGCTTTCTGATGAAGACAACTAAAGGTAAGGGATTATTGACAATATTATACAACATTAGATGTGATATGCGATTGTTCCAAGATGGCGCCGAGCTGTATTTACTAGCTCATTTTCTGAGTATCGCATCCCCTTTTATCGCTAAGTGTGATTACCCAGTAAAGTTATTTTTAAATCTGGTATGACAGGTGCTTTCAAGAGATATTCATCTATAAATCTTAGAATGACAATATTACATTTTAACCTCTCTGGGCTAGGCGGGACGAATTCGTCCCACCTACGTAACAGCCACTTGAAGCCTGTGGCGCGATTTTCAAAACCTTAAAAATCCTATTACTTCAATTTCTCAAACATATGACTATTTTACAGCTATTTAAAGACAAGACTCTCGTTAATCTAACCACACTGTCTGATTTCAAAAAGGCTTTACAACGAAAGCAAAACATTAGATTATGTAAGCAGAGTACCAAGCCAGAAATAATCAGACACCCATTTTTCAAGCTAGCATATAATGTCACAAAAACCCAGAAGACAGCTAAATGCAGCACCAACCTTTGATGATCTTCATCAGATGACAACCCTAGGACATTATGTTATACAATACATGCATGTTTTGTTCAATCAAGTTCATATTTATATCAAAAACCAGCTTTTTACATTAGCATGTGACGTTCAGAACTAGCATACCCCCTGCCAACTTCCGGTAAATTCGCTAACATTTTACTAAATTACTCACGATAAACGTTCACAAAAAGCATAACAATTATTTTAAGAATTATAGATACAGACCTCCTCTATGCACTCGATATGTCCGATTTTATTAAAATAGCTTTTTGGTGAAAGCACATTTTGCAATATTCTAAGTACATAGCCCAGGCATCACGGGCTAGCTATTTAGACACCCGGCAAGTTTAGCACTCACCATAATCATATTTACTATTATAAAAGTTTGATTACCTTTTGTTGTCTTCGTCAGAATGCACTCCCAGGACTGCTACTTCAATAACAAATGTTGGTTTGGTCCAAAATAATCCATCGTTATATCCGAATAGCGGCGTTTTGTTAGTGCGTCCCAGACACTATCTGAAATGGTAAATCAGGATTGTGCGTATGGCGCAATTCGTGACAAAAAAAATCTAAATATTCCATTACCGTACTTCGAAGCATGTCAACCGCTGTTTAAAATCCATTTTTATGCCATTTTTCTCGTAAAAAAGCGATAATATTCCGACCGGGAATGTCCATTTAGCTAAACAGAGGAATGAAAACAAACCTTTCGGTCATGCGGGCACGAGCCTGAGTCTCACAGTACTGTAACCAGCCACTACCCAAACGCGCTACTTTTTTTCAGCCAGAGCCTGCAAAGCCACGATTCTGCGTTTTGCCGCCTTCTGAGAGCCTATGGCAGCCGTAGGAAGTGTCACGGGACAGCTAAGATCCTCACTCTTCAATAAACAGAGACAAGAAGAACGATACCTTGTCAGACAGGCCACTTCATGCATGAAACCGTCTCAGATTTTTGCCTGCCAAATGAGTTCTGTTATACTCACAGACACCATTCAAACAGTTTTAGAAACTTTAGGGTGTTTTCTATCCATATGTAATAAGTATATGCATATTCTAGTTACTGGGCAGGAGTAATAATCAGATTAACTCGGGTACGCTGTTTAACCTGTTAGGGCTAGGGGGCAGCATTGACACGGCTGGATAAAAAACATACCCGATTTAATCTGGTTACCACTCCTACTCAGTAACTAGAATATGCATATACTTATTACATATGGATAGAAAACACCCTAAATTTTCTAAAACTGTTTGAATGGTGTCTGTGAGTATAACAGAACTCAAATGGCAGGTCAAAACCTGAGAGATTCCTTTACAGGAAGTGGCCTGTCTGACCATTTCTGGAACTTCTTTGCCATCTCCATCATTTACTAAGGATCTCTGCTCTAACGTGACACTTCCCACGTCTTCCATAGGCTCTCATAGCCCGGGTAAAAAGAGAATGTCGTCATTCCAGCCCCAGGCTGAAACACATTATCGCCTTTCTCAAGTGGCCCATCAAGAGACACTAGCTTATGCGCGTGACCCCGACCGCCCCCGCCTTTGGGATTTTTTCCTCTGTTTGCCGAAAAGGAGATTCCCTGTCGGAATATTATCGCTTTTCTACGAGAAAAATGACGTAAAAATTGATTTTAAACAGCGGTTGACATGCTTCGACGTACGGCAATGGAATACTTTGAATTTTATTGTCAGGAATTGCGCCAAGCGCGCGACACTTCTTTACTATTTCGGATAGTGTCTGGAACGCACGAACAAAACGCCGCTATTCGGATATAACGATGGATTATTTTGGACCAAACCAACATTTGTTATTGAAGTAGACGTCCTGGGTGTGCATTCTGACGAAGACAACAAAAGGTAATGACATTTTTATAATAGTAAATATGATTATGGTGAGTGCTAAACTTGCCGGGTGTCTAAATAGCGAGCCCGTGATGCCTGGGCTATGTACTTAGAATATTGCAAAATGTGCTTTCACCAAAAAGCTATTTTAAAATCGGACATATCGAGTGCATAGAGGAGGTCTGTATCTATAATTCTTAAAATAATTGTTATGCTTTTTGTGAACGTTTATCGTGAGTAATTTAGTAAAATGTTAGCGAATTCCCCGTAAGTTTGCGGGGGGTATGCTAGTTCTGAACGTCACATGCTAATGTAAAAAGCTGGTTTTTGATATAAATATGAACTTGATTGAACAAAACATGCATGTATTGTATAACATAATGTCCTAGGGTTGTCATCTGATGAAGATCATCAAAGGTGAGTGCTGCATTTAGCTGTCTTCTGGGTTTTGGTGACATTATATGCTGGCTTGAAAAATGGGTGTCTGATTATTTCTGGCTTGGTACTCTGCTGACATAATCTAATGTTTTGCTTTCGTTGTAAAGCCTTTTTGAAATCGGACAGTGTGGTTAGATTAACGAGAGTCTTATCTTTAAATGGCTGTAAAATAGTCATATGTTTGAGAAATTGAAGTAATATGATTTTGAAGATTTTGAAAATCGCGCCACAGGATGGCAGTGGCTGTTACGTAGGTGGGACGAATTCGTCCCGCCGGTCCCATAGAGGTTAAAATCAATTTTTATGCAATTTATCTCGTAAAAAAGCGATAATATTCCGACCGGGAATCTGCGTTTCGGTAAATAGAGGAAAAAAAAGAAAGACGGGGGCGACCAGTGCACGCGCCTAAGCCCACTGTCCCTTGATCGGCCACTTGACAAAGGCGATAATGTGTTTCAGCCTGGGGCTGGAATGACGACATTCAGCTTTTTCCCGGGCTCTGAGAGCCTATTGGAGCCGTGGGAAGTGTCACGTTACCGCAGAGATCCTTTGTTTTGGAAAGAGATGTCAAAGAGAGCCAATAAATGGTCAGACAGGCCACTTCCTGTAAAGGAATCTCTCAGGTTTTTGCCTGCCATATGAGTTCTGTTATACTCACAGACACCATTCAAACAGTTTTAGAAACTTTAGGGTGTTTTCTATCCATATCTAATAAGTATATGCATATTCTAGTTACTGGGTAGGAGTAGTAACCAGATTAAATCGAGTACGTTTTTTATCCGGCGGTGTAAATACTGCCCCCTAGCCCTAAGAGGTTAAACATTCATGAAATTACAAGTGTCATACATCATTTAAAAGCTTAGAATCTTGGCAATCGAACTGCGTTGTCAGATTTCAAAAAGGCTTTACGGTGAAAGCATAGCATTCGATTATCTGAGGACAGCACCCCACAACAACATATTTTCCAAACAAGCAGAGGAGTCACAGAATCCCAAATAGCGATAAAATAAATCCCTTACCTTTGAAGATCTTCCTCTGTTTGCAATCCCAAGCGTCCCAGCTACACAATGAATGGTCGTTTTGTTCGATAAAGTCCTTCTTTATATCCCAAAATAGTCTGTTTAGCAGGCGCCATGACTTCAGAAATCCACTCCTTCAACATGCAGACAAAGAAGTTCTAAAAGCTACCAGTAAATTTAGTCCAAACAAGTCAAATAATGGGTCTATATCATCCTCAGGTTGTCTAAAATGTAAATAAACTATAATATTTCATACGGAAAGTACTGTGTTCAATAGGAATGCCAAATTCGCAAGTGCGCACCCTCTCCATTGCGCGCAAAAACACTGATGTGACCCAAGCAGTCAGCTCACTGAAAGTGTAAATATTTATTTATTTTTCAAAATTGAAGCCTCAAAACCTTGAATAAATACTGTTGACATCTAATGGAAGCTATTATGAATTGCAATCTGGGTGACGGACATAGGAGTTTTCAATAGCTTTACAAAATATGAGCCTGTGATTTTATTTATTTATTTTTGGGCCGGATTTTCTTCGGGTTTTCGCCTGCCACATCTGCTCTGTTATACTCACAGACATTATTTTAACAATTTTGGAAATGTCAGAGTGTTTTCCTTCCAAATCTACCAATTATATGCATAGCTTCTGGGCCTGAGTAACAGGCATTTTACTTTGGGCTCGCCAGTCTCTCCGAACTTCCGAAAACTGCCCCCTAGCCCTAAGACGTTTTAACGGTCCTCACACTGTTCATGCTCTCATTACATAGACGCGTACTGCTCACCTGTTCATCTCGTAATGAATAATGTGGAAATTGAGCAAGTTGAGGTGACTAAACTGCTTGGAGTAACCCTGGATTGTAAACTGCCATGGTCAAAACATTGATACGACAGTAGCTAAGATGAGGACAAGTCTGTCCATAATAAATCCCTGCTCTAGCTTCTTAACCTCTTGGGGCTAGGTGGGACGCTAGCGTGCCACCTGTGGTGCACTCCATCAACAGCAGGTGCATTTCAAGAGCGGCAAATTTGAATCCAAATAAATGTCAAAATTCAAATTTTTCAAAAATACAACTATGTTACACCATTTGAAAGATAAACATCTCCTTAATCTAACCACGTTTTACGATTTCAAAAAGGTTTTACGGCGAAAGCATAAATTTAGAGTATGTTAGGACAGTACATTTACAAGAGTTGTGTGTAATGTTTTGTCAAGTCAAAGACAGGGTCACCAAAACCATAAAACCAGCTAAAATGATACACTAACCTTTTACAATCTCCATCAGATGACACTCCTAGGACATTATGTTAGACAATGCATGCATTTTTAGTTCTATCAAGTTCATATTTATATACAAAAACAGCGTTTTACTATGGCATTGATGTTGAGGAAATCGTTTCCCTCCAATAACCGGCAGTCAAGTCAGCGTCACAAATTAAATAATTAAAATTAGAAAACATTGGTAAAATATTATATTGTCATTTAAAGAATTATAGATTTACATCTTTTGAACGCAATCAACTTGCCAGATTTAAAAATAACCTTACTGGGAAATCACACTTTGCAATAATCTGAGCACTGTGCCCAGAAAAATACGCGTTGCGATACAGACTAGACGTCATGTTGGGGAGATCTAAAATCGAAAATACTATGTAAATAATCCATTACCTTTGATTCTCTTCATCAGATGTCACTTCCAGGTATCACAGGTCCATAACGAATGTAGTTTTGTTCAAAAAAGCTCATCATTTATGTCCAAAAATCTCCGTCTCGTTAGCACATGATGTAAGCCAGCCGGACTTCTCGTCATGAACGAGGGGAAAAAATATATTTCCGTTCGTTCAAACATGTCAAACGTTGTATAGCATAAATCATTAGGGCCTTTTTTAACCAGAACATGAATAATATTCAAGGTGGACGAATGCATAGCCTTTTATAACGTATTGGAACGAGGGTACCCAACATGAAGTAGCGCGCCAGGTGTCTAATGGGACATCACCGTTCCATGGCTCTTGTTCGGTCAGATCTCCCTCCAGAAGACTCAAAACACTTTGTAAAGGCTGGTGACATCTAGTGGAAGCAATAGGAAGTGCCAAAATATTCCTAAACCCCTGTGTTTTTCAATGGGATAGCTTTAAAGTCAATACAACACATCAGGTATCCACTTCCTGTCAGAAAATGTCTCAGGGTTTTGCCTGCCAAATGAGTTCTGTTATACTCACAGACACCATTCAAACAGTTTTGGAAACTTTAGAGTGTTTTCTATCCATATATAATAAGTATATGCATATTCTAGTTACTGGGTAGGATTAGTAACCAGATTAAATCGGGTACATTTTTTTTATCCAGACGTGCAAATGCTGCCCCCTAGACCCAACAGGTTAAACCTCTTGGGGCTAGGTGGGACGCTAGCGTGCCACCCGTGGTGCACTCCATCAACAGCAGGTGCATTTCAAGAGCGGCAAATTTGAATCCAAATAAATGTCAAAATTCAAATTTTTCAAAAATACAACTATGTTACACCATTTGAAAGATAAACATCTCCTTAATCTAACCACGTTTTACGATTTCAAAAAGGTTTTACGGCGAAAGCATAAATTTAGAGTATGTTAGGACAGTACATTTACAAGAGTTGTGTGTAATGTTTTGTCAAGTCAAAGACAGGGTCACCAAAACCATAAAACCAGCTAAAATGATGCACTAACCTTTTACAATCTCCATCAGATGACACTCCTAGGACATTATGTTAGACAATGCATGCATTTTTAGTTCTATCAAGTTGATATTTATATACAAAAACAGCGTTTTACTATGGCATTGATGTTGAGGAAATCGTTTCCCTCCAATAACCGGCAGTCAAGTCAGCGTCACAAATTAAATAATTAAAATTAGAAAACATTGGTAAAATATTATATTGTCATTTAAAGAATTATAGATTTACATCTTTTGAACGCAATCAACTTGCCAGATTTAAAAATAACCTTACTGGGAAATCACACTTTGCAATAATCTGAGCACTGTGCCCAGAAAAATACGCGTTGCGATACAGACTAGACGTCATGTTGGGGAGATCTAAAATCGAAAATACTATGTAAATAATCCATTACCTTTGATTCTCTTCATCAGATGTCACTTCCAGGTATCACAGGTCCATAACGAATGTAGTTTTGTTCAAAAAAGCTCATCATTTATGTCCAAAAATCTCCGTCTCGTTAGCACATGATGTAAGCCAGCCGGACTTCTCGTCATGAACGAGGGGAAAAAATATATTTCCGTTCGTTCAAACATGTCAAACGTTGTATAGCATAAATCATTAGGGCCTTTTTTAACCAGAACATGAATAATATTCAAGGTGGACGAATGCATAGTCTTTTATAACGTATTGGAACGAGGGTACCCAACATGAAGTAGCGCGCCAGGTGTCTAATGGGACATCACCGTTCCATGGCTCTTGTTCGGTCAGATCTCCCTCCAGAAGACTCAAAACACTTTGTAAAGGCTGGTGACATCTAGTGGAAGCAATAGGAAGTGCCAAAATATTCCTAAACCCCTGTGTTTTTCAATGGGATAGGTTTAAAGTCAATACAACACATCAGGTATCCACTTCCTGTCAGAAAATGTCTCAGGGTTTTGCCTGCCAAATGAGTTCTGTTATACTCACAGACACCATTCAAACAGTTTTGGAAACTTTAGAGTGTTTTCTATCCATATATAATAAGTATATGCATATTCTAGTTACTGGGTAGGATTAGTAACCAGATTAAATCGGGTACATTTTTTTTATCCAGACGTGCAAATGCTGCCCCCTAGACCCAACAGGTTAACAACACTATCAACAAGGCAGGTCCTACAGGCCCTAGTTTCTACCTTCTGTCATGGGAATTCTGTTCCCAAAGTTCATAAACCGAACTTCAATTAACCTCTCTGGGCTAGGCGGGACGAATTCGTCCCACCTACGTAACAGCCACTTGAAGCCTGTGGCGCGATTTTCAAAACCTTAAAAATCCTATTACTTCAATTTCTCAAACATATGACTATTTTACAGCCATTTAAAGACAAGACTCTCGTTAATCTAACCACACTGTCCGATTTCAAAAAGGCTTACCAACGAAAGCAAAACATTAGATTATGTCAGCAGAGTACCAAGCCATAAATAATCAGACACCCATTTTTCAAGCTAGCATATAATGTCACAAAAACCCAGAAGACAGCTAAATGCAGCACTCACCTTTGATGATCTTCATCAGATGACAACCCTAGGACATTATGTTATACAATACATGCATGTTTTGTTCAATCAAGTTCATATTTATATCAAAAACCAGCTTTTTACATTAGCATGTGACGTTCAGAACTAGCATACCCCCCGCAAACTTCCGGGGAATTCGCTAACATTTTACTAAATTACTCACGATAAACGTTCACAAAAAGCATAACAATTATTTTAAGAATTATAGATACAGACCTCCTCTATGCACTCGATATGTCCGATTTTAAAATAGCTTTTTGGTGAAAGCACATTTTGCAATATTCTAAGTACATAGCCCAGGCATCACGGGCTAGCTATTTAGACACCCGGCAAGTTTAGCACTCACCATAATCATATTTACTATTATAAAAGTTTGATTACCTTTTGTTGTCTTTGTCAGAATGCACTCCCAGGACTGCTACTTCAATAACAAATGTTGGTTTGGTCCAAAATAATCCATCGTTATATCCGAATAGCTGCGTTTTGTTCGTGCGTTCCAGACACTATCCGAAATGGTAAAGAAGGGTCGCGCGCATGGTGCAATTCGTGACAAAAAAATTCTAAATATTCCATTACCGTACTTCGAAGCATGTCAACCGCTGTTTAAAATCAATTTTTACGCCATTTTTCTCGTAGAAAAGCGATATTATTCCGACCGGGAATCTCCTTTTCGGCAAACAGAGGAAAAAATCACAAAGGCGGGGGCGGTCGGGTCACGCGCCTAAGCCCAGAGTCCCTTGATCGGCCACTTGAGAAAGGCGATAATGTGTTTCAGCCTGGGGCTGGAATGACGACATTCAGTTTTTTCCCGGGCTCTGAGCGCCAATGGAAGACGTAGGAAGTGTCACGTTAGAGCAGAGATCCTTAGTAAAAGATAGAAATGGAAAAGAAGTTCAAGAAATGGTCAGACAGGCCACTTCCTGTAAAGGAATCTCTCAGGTTTTGACATGCCATTTGAGTTCTGTTATACTCACAGACACCATTCAAACAGTTTTAGAAACTTTAGGGTGTTTTCTATCCATATGTAATAAGTATATGCATATTCTAGTTACTGGGTAGGAGTGGTAACCAGATTAAATCGGGTACGTTTTTTTATCCAGCGGTGTAAATACTGCCCCCTAGCCCTAACAGGTTAAACTACTCAGTCTGCCCCCCAGAGGGTGTAAGATTCTGGTTGAATGAAGCAGACGGAGAGCCAGCCTACAATTGGTCAGAATGTTTATTTACGAGAACTCTGAATATCATACAATGTACACAGCCTTTTATACCTGACATTTGGTCATACCATATGTCATACCCCTTACAAATGCTCCTCCTCTTCTTTAACCTCTCTAGGCTAGGCGGGATGAATTCGTCCCACCTACGTAACAGCCACTGCTATCCTGTGGCGCGATTTTCAAAACCTTAAAAATCCTATTACTTCAATTTCTCAAACATATGACTATTTTACAGCCATTTAAAGACAAGACTCTCGTTAATCTAACCACACTGTCCGATTTCAAAAAGGCTTTACAACGAAAGAAAAACATTAGATTATGTCAGCAGAGTACCAAGCCAGAAATAATCAGACACCCATTTTTCAAGCCAGCATATAATGTCACCAAAACCCAGAAGACAGCTAAATGCAGCACTCACCTTTGATGATCTTCATCAGATGACAACCCTAGGACATTATGTTATACAATACATGCATGTTTTGTTCAATCAAGTTCATATTTATATCAAAAACCAGCTTTTTACATTAGCATGTGACGTTAAGAACTAGCATACCCCCCGCAAACTTCCGGGGAATTCGCTAACATTTTACTAAATTACTCACGATAAACGTTCACAAAAAGCATAACAATTATTTTAAGAATTATAGATACAGACCTCCTCTATGCACTCGATATGTCCGATTTTAAAATAGCTTTTTGGTGAAAGCACATTTTGCAATATTCTAAGTACATAGCCCAGGCATCACGGGCTCACTATTTAGACACCCGGCAAGTTTAGCACTCACCATAATCATATTTACTATTATAAAAGTTTCATTACCTTTTGTTGTCTTCGTCAGAATACACACCCAGGACTGCTACTTCAATAACAAATGTTGGTTTGGTCCAAAATAATCCATCGTTATATCCGAATAGCGGCGTTTTGTTCGTGCGTTCCAGACACTATCCGAAATAGTAAAGAAGTGTCACGCGCATGGCGCAATTCGTGACAATAAAATTCTAAGTATTCCATTACCGTACTTCGAAGCATGTCAACCGCTGTTTAAAATCAATTTTTACGTCATTTTTCTCGTAGAAAAGCGATAATATTCCGACAGGGAATCTCCTTTTCGGCAAACAGAGGAAAAAATCCCAAAGGCGGGGGCGGTCGGGGTCACGCGCATAAGCCAGTGTCTCTTGATCGGCCACTTGAGAAAGGCGATAATGTGTTTCAGCCTGGGGCTGGAATGACGACATTCTGTTTTTTCCCGGGCTCTGAGCGCCTATGGACGACGTGGGAAGTGTCACGTTAGAGCAGAGATCCTTAGTAAATGATAGAGATGGAAAAGAAGTTCAACAAATGGTCAGACAGGCCACTTCCTGTAAAGGAATCTCTCAGGTTTTGACCTGCCATTTGAGTTCTGTTATACTCACAGACACCATTCAAACAGCTTTAGAAAATTTAGGGTGTTTTCTATCCATATGTAATACGTATATGCATATTCTAGTTACTGGGTAGGAGTGGTAACCAGATTAAATCGGGTATGTTTTTTATCCAGCCGTGTCAATGCTGCCCCCTAGCCCTAACAGGTTAATACTGTCAATGGTTATTTACAAGTCTTCTCCATCTCATACATTGCTTATCATATCCTGCCCCATGTTACATAATCTACTGCAAGCCTAAAGGTTTGTCCCCTCCCTGGGTGGGGAGACCTTCTTCCTGTTATCAGTTTCACAGTGGTCACAAGTTGTCTGCTGTCTGGTTGCTTACATTGCTAAATCATTAACCTGTTAGGGCTAGGGGGCAGCATTGACACGGCTGGATAAAAAACATACCCGATTTAATCTGGTTACCACTCCTACTCAGTAACTAGAATATGCATATACTTATTACATATGGATAGAAAACACCCTAAATTTTCTAAAACTGTTTGAATGGTGTCTGTGAGTATAACAGAACTCAAATGGCAGGTCAAAACCTGAGAGATTCCTTTACAGGAAGTGGCCTGTCTGACCATTTCTGGAACTTCTTTGCCATCTCTATCATTTACTAAGGATCTCTGCTCTAACGTGACACTTCCCACGTCGTCCATAGGCTCTCATAGCCCGGGAAAAAACAGAATGTCGTCATTCCAGCCTCAGGCTGAAACACATTATCGCCTTTCTCAAGTGGCCCATCAAGAGACACTAGCTTATGCGCGTGACCCCGACCGCCCCCGCCTTTGGGATTTTTTCCTCTGTTTGCCGAAAAGGAGATTCCCTGTCGGAATTTTACCGCTTTTCTACGAGAAAAATGACGTAAAAATTGATTTTAAACAGCGGTTGACATGCTTCCACGTACGGCAATGGAATACTTTGAATTTTATTGTCAGGAATTGCGCCAAGCGCGCGACACTTCTGTACTATTTCGGATAGTGTCTGGAACGCACGAACAAAACGCCGCTATTCGGATATAACGATGGATTATTTTGGACCAAACCAACATTTGTTATTGAAGTAGACGTCCTGGGTGTGCATTCTGACGAAGACAACAAAAGGTAATGACATTTTTATAATAGTAAATATGATTATGGTGAGTGCTAAACTTGCCGGGTGTCTAAATAGCGAGCCCGTGATGCCTGGGCTATCTACTGAGAATATTGCAAAATGTGCTTTCACCAAAAAGCTATTTTAAAATCGGACATATCGAGTGCATAGAGGAGGTCTGTATCTATAATTCTTAAAATAATTGTTATGCTTTTTGTGAACGTTTATCGTGAGTAATTTAGTAAAATGTTAGCGAATTCCCCGTAAGTTTGCGGGGGGTATGCTAGTTCTGAACGTCACATGCTAATGTAAAAAGCTGTTTTTTGATATAAATATGAACTTGATTGAACAAAACATGCATGTATTGTATAACATAATGTCCTAGGGTTGTCATCTGATGAAGATCATCAAAGGTGAGTGCTGCATTTAGCTGTCTTCTGGGTTTTGGTGACATTATATGCTGGCTTGAAAAATGGGTGTCTGATTATTTCTGGCTTGGTACTCTGCTGACATAATCTAATGTTTTGCTTTCGTTGTAAAGCCTTTTTGAAATCGGACAGTGTGGTTAGATTAACGAGAGTCTTATCTTTAAATGGCTGTAAAATAGTCATATGTTTGAGAAATTGAAGTAATATGATTTTGAAGATTTTGAAAATCGCGCCACAGGATGGCAGTGGCTGTTACGTAGGTGGGACGAATTCGTCCCGCCGGTCCCATAGAGGTTAAGCTTCAACTTTTCCGACACACACACATTAGTACATTCATCTTATAATCACTCGGTTATACCTTTTTTAGGGTGAAATCATTTAGTCAAACCTTTAATCATATTATTTCCATTACAATCCACCCTATTGGCTAAATATTTCACATACACTATAACACATCTATTTTTATTGGATTCAGAAATGTCACACAAAATCAAATTAGATCAAAGAAAACGAATACATGTATATTCATTACATACTTATCAATGACTGTTCTAAGCCAATGTCCAGTCATAACTCTTCGGATTAGGATTTTTGCTATGACCTTCATTTAGAGAAACAGTCTTCCTAAACATTAAAGATGGTCTCGTCTAACATGTTCTCCTCGTAATTGAATGAATCCTCCACCAGGCTTGGCGGTAGGTATTTGTCATCCCACTGGTCTGAACTTGGAATCGGTCCGTATCTCACCATCTGCTCCGTCATCGATCTCTCCAGAGCCCTGGAAATGAGACCTCTCGCACAAGGGACCAAACAACAACCACATAATATCAACACAGTCATACAGGTGAAAGCAGCCCACAACACAGTGATTACAACCTTTTTCCATTTTCCGAACGTACTATCAAACATCCCGTTAGTGCCGTGTCCACCCTGGAATTTTCTGCTAACTCCTGAGCTAAATTGTTTAGACCGGCCAGGGCCTTGGTCACTGATCCATCTGGAGCTGTGTTCTCGGGGATGAAAGTACAGCATTCAGATCCGAACATCACACACACACCACCCTTTTCAGCCAGAAGCATATCCAAAGCTATTCTATTCTGCAATACCATCAAAGTGGTCGCAACTGTCTGTTCTGCTAACCCTTGAATTGCCTCTCTGGTATAGCTGATGAAACGCTGTTGGTTATAATAAATGTAATTTATCCAATCCATATTTTTATTGAGAGTCGACCACCAAAAGAGACTTGATTCCAATCCAGCCCATATCTGATTCCTAGCTTTAAATTCATCAGGCACCCCCCTTGGAACCCCAATGCTATCAATGTATATTCTATCGTCAAAGGACCCTGACAGAGCACTCCTCCCCTCTCTTTCACCTGGCACTAGGTCTTTGTGTTGTATAAGGGTGAAGGGCATGCCTAACTGTACCAATGCACAAATACCAGTCCAATTTGCAGGCAGGTTTGGCCACAGCTCCATACCTCCACACAACCACCAGACATCCGCTCTCGGCCTTTTTATCATACTAAAGTCCTCGGAACTCAACCACCCAGTCAGGTCCCTCATTGTCTCGTCAGTTGTAACATTCTCTGTCCTATTGCATGTTCTTACTTCCCCTATGTTCCATCCGTGTGTGTTGTGTCGAGCCACACAATAATAGTCTCCTCCTGCGACTGTGAAAGGGGGAAGTCTGGATCTAATGGGCACATTGGATACAGATAATGCAGATCAGTGCAACTGTCTGGCTTCCTTCCCTTCATGAACAGCTTTACCATACAGGCCATTCCCCTTGGTAAATTAATTCCATCGAGTAGAAAGGGGATGGTTGTCAACTGAAGTTTGGCTGTTGCGCAGGCATAACCTTCTTCTTTAGCTACTGATCTAGCTGTATACTGAATCCATTCCAGCCATAGGTTGGAATCCCCAAACCAAGTCTCCACCTCAATCACTTCCTTAAGATCTTTCGTCTGAACTATCCTCACCGGTCCTTGGCTCTGGATGACTACACGGGTAATGTCAGTTTTATCAGGGGTACTACTGGTATTCTGGCTGGCGTTAGAACTATCTCCTGTCCTAACCTCTACTACTCGGAATGGTACCGCAGTGTCGACAATGGTCTGGTCAAGGCCAACATACCATAACCCTAAATCCTCTTTCTTTATGCTTTTAATGGTCATTCCTATCTTCAAGCAATACTTCCCTTGCTCTGGATTGCAGTCAAAAACCCTGGCCTTCACTATATTCCATCTGTTTCTATATTGGGTGTGTGGATTGACATAGCCTTCTCTCTCTGTGTGAGCTATGATTCCATGAGTTACACCGGGATCTACACAGATATCTTCCCCATGAAGTCCGAGTCCTAGACTGCCAGGAGGTTAGGGACCCCATTTGGTCTGCATAGAACTCTATTGAGACATCCTTCCCTAACTCTACTCTCACTTCCTTTTTATCCAGATCGAGTGACCTTTTGTACCTAGGCCATAAAAACTCCTCATCTTCTACACTATGGGTCAAGTTACCACTTTCTGACTTCTCGAGTGGTTCATGGTGTATTAGGAATATGGCTCCCACAATCAGACAGCTCAGACTGACCAGTACCCCTGTAAAGCCCCACCCCCTCCCGGAGAATATATCACCGGCTAGAGGCCAACCCACACTTTCACTTCTATGAACGCACACAGTGAGGATCGGGCGGGTTTGGGAATCTTCATTAGAGAGGTAACCCCCGAACCTTATTGGTATTCGGTTCTTCTCCTAACTCTGTGATTGTTCGACAGTGTCAGTGTGTCTTACCCTCCCGCAATGTGTGATATGAACCCAGGTAGCTCTTTCAGCTATTCTCACCACGAAGGCTATTACCAGGAACACTTGGTATGGGCCCTCCCACCGTGGCTGCTTCCAGTTCTTTTCTCCTCAGGGACTGGATCCACACCCAGTCTCCTGGTTGGATTGAGTGAATCATCTTCTCCTGTAATTCACCTGTTGGACACAAAGTCTCGGACATACGGGTTTGGTTAACCATGTGTTCTGTTAGTATATCTTCAACTTCTATGTCTACCTGTTCTGGCCTCCCTAACTCTGGCATTCTATATGGTTTACCTGATCAGCTAAAATGTAATCCATTATTTAAGAGAGAGATCCTAGTAAACCAACTACCCTAATCGTGTCCACCCAGTAAGTTGTGACCACTTCTTCCCATTTAATATGCTTATCTATTATAAAAAATGTTTTTTTTAAGTAGTTCGTTATCCAATAGGCCACAAAGTGTTTCCGAACCTGCTCTACTATCCCCCCTGTTGACACATGGCTCTGCCCATGTGTCAATCTTGCCGCATCTCTAAACAATGACTTAGGTAGTATTGGTAACTTATCATGATACCAAATACCGTCCTTATATAAATTGCTCCTAACTTCTCCCATTTCGAAATCCCTTTCACTGGTGCTCTAACCGGACAATTTTATTATAGCTTTGTCTATGTTTACTTCCTCTTTTAAGAACTGCTGTGTCGACGGCTGCGGTTTAACCTGTTTAGGATAGGGGGCAGTATTTTCACGGCCGGATAAAAAACGTACCCGATTTAATCTGGTTTTTACTCCTGCCCAGAAACTAGAATATGCATATAATTGTTTGATTTGGATAGAAAACACCCTAAAGTTTATAAAACTGTTTGAATGGTGTGTGTGAGTATAACAGAACTCATATGGCAGGCCATAACCTGAGAAGATTGCATACAGGAAGTGCCCTCTCTGACCATTTCTTGGCCTTCTATTGCCTCTTTATGGAAAATAGAGTATCTTTGCTGTAACGTGACATTTTCTAAGGCTCCCATAGGCTCTCAGAAGGCGCCAGAACGGGGAATGATGACTCTGCAGTCTCTGGCTGAAAAACAGTAGCACATTTGGATAGTGGTTGATCTGAGAACAATGAAACGGGTGTGTGCATGCACATGAAGAGTCCATTTTACATTTTCAGTCTTTGAACGAAAACAACGTCTCCTGGTCGGAATATTATCACTATTTTATGAGAAAAATCACATAAAAATTGATTTTAAACATCGTTTGACATGCTTCGAAGTACGGTAATGGAATATTTTTGTCACGATACGCGTCGGCGCGTCACCCTTCGTTACCCTTCGGACAGTGTCTTGAATGCACGAACAAAACACCGCTATTTGGATATAACTATGGATTATTTGGAACCAAACCAACATTTGTTGTTGAAGTAGAAGTCCTGGGAGTGCATTCTGACGAAGAACAGCAAAGGTAATCCAATTTTTCTTATAGTAAATCTGAGTTTGGTGAGTACCAAACTTGGTGGGTGTCAAAATAGCTAGCCTGTGATGGCTGGGCTATCTACTCAGAATATTGCAAAATGTGCTTTCACCGAAAAGCTATTTTAAATTCTGACACCACGATTGCATAAAGGAGTTCTGTATCTATAATTCTTAAAATAATTGTTATGTTTTTTGTGAACGTTTATCATGAGTAATTTAGTAAATTCACCGGAAGTGTTCAGTGGGAATGCTAGTTCTGAACGTCACATGCTAATGTAAAAAGCTGGTTTTTGATATAAATATGAACTTGATTGAACAAAACATGCATGTATTGTATAACATAATGTCCTAGGAGTGTCATCTGATGAAGATCATCAAAGGTTAGTGCTGCATTTAGCTGTGGTTTTGTGACATTATATGCTAGCTTGAAAAATGGGTGTCTGATTATGTCTGGCTGGGTACTCTCCTGACATAATCTAATGTTTTGCTTTCGTCGTAAAGCCTTTTTGAAATCGGACAGTGTGGTTAGATAAAGGAGAGTCTTGTCTTTAAAATGGTGTAAAATAGTCATATGTTTGAAAAATTGAAGTTTTCGGATTTCCGAGGAATTTGTATTTCGCGCCACGCCCTATCGTTGGATATTGGAGCGGTGTTCCGCTATCCTAAACAGGTTAACCTCTATGGGCTAGGTGGGACGCTTGCGTACGGTAATGGAATATTTTGAATTTTTTTGTCACGATTTGCGCCAGCGCGTCACCCTTCGGAGAGTGTCTTGAACACAAGAACAAAACGCCACTATTTGGATATAACTATGGATTATTTGGGACCAAAAATCAAATCAAAATCAGATCAAATGTATTTATATAGCCCTTCGTACATCAGCTGATATCTCAATGTGCTGTACAGAAACCCAGCCTAAAACCCCAAACAGCAAGCAATGCATGTGAAAGAAGCACGGTGGCTAGGAAAAACTCCCTAGGAATAACTCCCTAGAAAGGCCAAAACCTAGGAAGAAACCTAGAGAGGAACCAGGCTATGAGGGGTGGCCAGTCCTCTTCTGGCTGTGCCGGGTGGAAATTATAACAGAACATGGTCAAGATGTTAAAATGTTCATAAATGACCAGCATGGTCAAATAATAATAATCATAGTAGTTGTCGAGGGTGCAACAAGCACGTCCGGTGAACAGGTCAGGGTTCCATAGCCGCAGGCAGAACAGTTGAAACTGGAGCAGCAGCACGGCCAGGTGGACTGGGGACAGCAAGGAGTCATCATGCCAGGTAGTCCTGAGGCATGGTCCTAGGGCTCAGGTCCTCCAAGAGAGAGAAAGAAAGAAAGAGAGAAAGAGAGAATTAGAGAGAGCATATTTAAATTCACACAGGACACCGGATAAGACAAGAGAAATATTCCAGATGTAACAGACTGACCCTAGCCCCCCCGACACATAAACTACTGCAGCATAAATACTGGAGGCTGAGACAGGAGGGATCAGAAGACACTGTGGCCCCATCCGATGATACCTTCGGACAGGGCCAAACAGGCAGGATATAACCCCACCCACTTTGCCAAAGCACAGCCCCCACACCACTAGAGGGATGTCTCCAACCACCAATTTACCGTCCTAAGACAAGGCAGAGTATAGCCCACAAAGATCTCCACCATGGCACAACCCAAGGGGGGGTGCCAACCCAGACAGGAAGACCATGTCAGTGACTCAACCCACTCAAGTGACACACCCCTCCCATGGACGGCATGGAAGAACACCAGTAAGCCAGTGACTCAGCCCCTGTAATAGGGTTAGAGGCAGAGAATCCCAGTGGAGAGAGGGGAACCGGCAAGGCAGAGACAGCAAGGGCGGTTCGTTGCTCCAGCCTTTCCGTTCACCTTCACACTCCTGGGCCAGACTATACTTAACCTGTTGGGTCTAGGGGGCAGCATTTGCACGTCTGGATAAAAAAAATGTACCCGATTTAATCTGGTTACTAATCCTACCCAGTAACTAGAATATGCATATACTTATTATATATGGATAGAAAACACTCTAAAGTTTCCAAAACTGTTTGAATGGTGTCTGTGAGTATAACAGAACTCATTTGGCAGGCAAAACCCTGAGACATTTTCTGACAGGAAGTGGATACCTGATGTGTTGTATTGACTTTAAACCTATCCCATTGAAAAACACAGGGGTTTAGGAATATTTTGGCACTTCCTATTGCTTCCACTAGATGTCACCAGCCTTTACAAAGTGTTTTGAGTCTTCTGGAGGGAGATCTGACCGAACAAGAGCCATGGAACGGTGATGTCCCATTAGACACCTGGCGCGCTACTTCATGTTGGGTACCCTCGTTCCAATACGTTATAAAAGACTATGCATTCGTCCACCTTGAATATTATTCATGTTCTGGTTAAAAAAGGCCCTAATGATTTATGCTATACAACGTTTGACATGTTTGAACGAACGGAAATATATTTTTTCCCCTCGTTCATGACGAGAAGTCCGGCTGGCTTACATCATGTGCTAACGAGACGGAGATTTTTGGACATAAATGATGAGCTTTTTTGAACAAAACTACATTCGTTATGGACCTGTGATACCTGGAAGTGACATCTGATGAAGAGAATCAAAGGTAATGGATTATTTACATAGTATTTTCGATTTTAGATCTCCCCAACATGACGTCTAGTCTGTATCGCAACGCGTATTTTTCTGGGCACAGTGCTCAGATTATTGCAAAGTGTGATTTCCCAGTAAGGTTATTTTTAAATCTGGCAAGTTGATTGCGTTCAAAAGATGTAAATCTATAATTCTTTAAATGACAATATAATATTTTACCAATGTTTTCTAATTTTAATTATTTAATTTGTGACGCTGACTTGACTGCCGGTTATTGGAGGGAAACGATTTCCTCAACATCAATGCCATAGTAAAACGCTGTTTTTGTATATAAATATCAACTTGATAGAACTAAAAATGCATGCATTGTCTAACATAATGTCCTAGGAGTGTCATCTGATGGAGATTGTAAAAGGTTAGTGCATCATTTTAGCTGGTTTTATGGTTTTGGTGACCCTGTCTTTGACTTGACAAAACATTACACACAACTCTTGTAAATGTACTGTCCTAACATACTCTAAATTTATGCTTTCGCCGTAAAACCTTTTTGAAACCGTAAAACGTGGTTAGATTAAGGAGATGTTTATCTTTCAAATGGTGTAACATAGTTGTATTTTTGAAAAATTTGAATTTTGACATTTATTTGGATTCAAATTTGCCGCTCTTGAAATGCACCTGCTGTTGATGGAGTGCACCACGGGTGGCACGCTAGCGTCCCACCTAGCCCCAAGAGGTTAAAACCTTCACATCCACCTGCCACTACATTCAATACATATGAATTTATTGTGCATACGCTTTATTCAACCACTTCCTCAACAGTAAAACAAGGATCGTCCTCTGACAGATCCATCTTTGGCCCAGAGCTGGATTTAGTGTTTTCCGGGGTCAATTCCATCAAAGGCATCATTCCGGTTGCTCTGACAACTTCTGTAAGAGACTTTCTTAAGCAAGGGATTATACAGGCAGCACAACTAAACAATAATAGGACCACAAGTACTAGGGTCCGAATTCCAGTAGCCACCATAGATGTGTACTTGCCAAAAAAGAAATTCATCCAATTTCCCTCGTCTACCCCTGCTTCACCCCTGCATCTCCGCAGATAGCTTGTCAAGTCTCAATAGGGATTAAAATTATATCATTCCCATTACAATCCACCCGTTTTGCTAGATATTTCACAGACATTATAACACATCTATTTTTATTGGATTCAGAAATTTCACACAAATTCAAACTAATTCATGCATCCCAATAGATGGTCTCATCTAACATGTGCTCCTCATATTTGAATGAATCCTCCACCTTGCTCGGCGGTAGGTACTTGTCGTCTCATTGGTCTGAACTTTGACTCGGTCCGTATCTCACCATCTGCTCCGTTATCCATCTCTCTAGAGTTCTGGTGATTAAACCTCTCGCACATGGGACCAAACAACAACCACACAACCCAAACACACTCATACAGGTGAAAGCAGCCCATAATACAGTTCTTACAACATTTTTCCATTTCCCAAACATGAGCTGTGTTATCAAAAATGTACGTACAGCAATGAACCTAATCATTCTACCTACACCATCCTCTTTGCCCGTTATCTATCGAGAGTCAGTCTATTTTACCAGGTCATGAGGGAGGTGGCGGATAATTGGTCAGAGAATCTCTTTACTGCATCCCCTGTTTCATTCATGAATCTCTGTTGATTAAAAGATGTCATAAATTCAATCCACATTATTATTTATTGTCAACTACGAACATAATGTAGTGTTAACCTGTTGGGTCTAGGGGGCAGCATTTGCACGTCTGGATAAAAAAAATGTACCCGATTTAATCTGGTTACTAATCCTACCCAGTAACTAGAATATGCATATACTTATTATATATGGATAGAAAACACTCTAAAGTTTCCAAAACTGTTTGAATGGTGTCTGTGAGTATAACAGAACTCATTTGGCAGGCAAAACCCTGAGACATTTTCTGACAGGAAGTGGATACCTGATGTGTTGTATTGACTTTAAACCTATCCCATTGAAAAACACAGGGGTTTAGGAATATTTTGGCACTTCCTATTGCTTCCACTAGATGTCACCAGCCTTTACAAAGTGTTTTGAGTCTTCTGGAGGGAGATCTGACCGAACAAGAGCCATGGAACGGTGATGTCCCATTAGACACCTGGCGCGCTACTTCATGTTGGGTACCCTCGTTCCAATACGTTATAAAAGACTATGCATTCGTCCACCTTGAATATTATTCATGTTCTGGTTAAAAAAGGCCCTAATGATTTATGCTATACAACGTTTGACATGTTAGAACGAACGGAAATATATTTTTTCCCCTCGTTCATGACGAGAAGTCCGGCTGGCTTACATCATGTGCTAACGAGACGGAGATTTTTGGACATAAATGATGAGCTTTTTTGAACAAAACTACATTCGTTATGGACCTGTGATACCTGGAAGTGACATCTGATGAAGAGAATCAAAGGTAATGGATTATTTACATAGTATTTTCGATTTTAGATCTCCCCAACATGACGTCTAGTCTGTATCGCAACGCGTATTTTTCTGGGCACAGTGCTCAGATTATTGCAAAGTGTGATTTCCCAGTAAGGTTATTTTTAAATCTGGCAAGTTGATTGCGTTCAAAAGATGTAAATCTATAATTCTTTAAATGACAATATAATATTTTACCAATGTTTTCTAATTTTAATTATTTAATTTGTGACGCTGACTTGACTGCCGGTTATTGGAGGGAAACGATTTCCTCAACATCAATGCCATAGTAAAACGCTGTTTTTGTATATAAATATCAACTTGATAGAACTAAAAATGCATGCATTGTCTAACATAATGTCCTAGGAGTGTCATCTGATGGAGATTGTAAAAGGTTAGTGCATCATTTTAGCTGGTTTTATGGTTTTGGTGACCCTGTCTTTGACTTGACAAAACATTACACACAACTCTTGTAAATGTACTGTCCTAACATACTCTAAATTTATGCTTTCGCCGTAAAACCTTTTTGAAACCGTAAAACGTGGTTAGATTAACCTGTTGGGTCTAGGGGGCAGCATTTGCACGTCTGGATAAAAAAAATGTACCCGATTTAATCTGGTTACTAATCCTACCCAGTAACTAGAATATGCATATACTTATTATATATGGATAGAAAACACTCTAAAGTTTCCAAAACTGTTTGAATGGTGTCTGTGAGTATAACAGAACTCATTTGGCAGGCAAAACCCTGAGACATTTTCTGACAGGAAGTGGATACCTGATGTGTTGTATTGACTTTAAAGCTATCCCATTGAAAAACACAGGGGTTTAGGAATATTTTGGCACTTCCTATTGCTTCCACTAGATGTCACCAGCCTTTACAAAGTGTTTTGAGTCTTCTGGAGGGAGATCTGACCGAACAAGAGCCATGGAACGGTGATGTCCCATTAGACACCTGGCGCGCTACTTCATGTTGGGTACCCTCGTTCCAATACGTTATAAAAGGCTATGCATTCGTCCACCTTGAATATTATTCATGTTCTGGTTAAAAAAGGCCCTAATGATTTATGCTATACAACGTTTGACATGTTTGAACGAACGGAAATATATTTTTTCCCCTCGTTCATGACGAGAAGTCCGGCTGGCTTACATCATGTGCTAACGAGACGGAGATTTTTGGACATAAATGATGAGCTTTTTTGAACAAAACTACATTCGTTATGGACCTGTGATACCTGGAAGTGACATCTGATGAAGAGAATCAAAGGTAATGGATTATTTACATAGTATTTTCGATTTTAGATCTCCCCAACATGACGTCTAGTCTGTATCGCAACGCGTATTTTTCTGGGCACAGTGCTCAGATTATTGCAAAGTGTGATTTCCCAGTAAGGTTATTTTTAAATCTGGCAAGTTGATTGCGTTCAAAAGATGTAAATCTATAATTCTTTAAATGACAATATAATATTTTACCAATGTTTTCTAATTTTAATTATTTAATTTCTGACGCTGACTTGACTGCCGGTTATTGGAGGGAAACGATTTCCTCAACATCAATGCCATAGTAAAACGCTGTTTTTGTATATAAATATGAACTTGATAGAACTAAAAATGCATGCATTGTCTAACATAATGTCCTAGGAGTGTCATCTGATGGAGATTGTAAAAGGTTAGTGTATCATTTTAGCTGGTTTTATGGTTTTGGTGACCCTGTCTTTGACTTGACAAAACATTACACACAACTCTTGTAAATGTACTGTCCTAACATACTCTAAATTTATGCTTTCGCCGTAAAACCTTTTTGAAATCGTAAAACGTGGTTAGATTAAGGAGATGTTTATCTTTCAAATGGTGTAACATAGTTGTATTTTTGAAAAATTTGAATTTTGACATTTATTTGGATTCAAATTTGCCGCTCTTGAAATGCACCTGCTGTTGATGGAGTGCACCACAGGTGGCACGCTAGCGTCCCACCTAGCCCCAAGAGGTTAAAACCTTCACATCCACCTGCCACTACATTCAATACATATGAATTTATTGTGCATACGCTTTATTCAACCACTTCCTCAACAGTAAAACAAGGATCGTCCTCTGACAGATCCATCTTTGGCCCAGAGCTGGATTTAGTGTTTTCCGGGGTCAATTCCATCAAAGGCATCATTCCGGTTGCTCTGACAACTTCTGTAAGAGACTTTCTTAAGCAAGGGATTATACAGGCAGCACAACTAAACAATAATAGGACCACAAGTACTAGGGTCCGAATTCCAGTAGCCACCATAGATGTGTACTTGCCAAAAAAGAAATTCATCCAATTTCCCTCGTCTACCCCTGCTTCACCCCTGCATCTCCGCAGATAGCTTGTCAAGTCTCAATAGGGATTAAAATTATATCATTCCCATTACAATCCACCCGTTTTGCTAGATATTTCACAGACATTATAACACATCTATTTTTATTGGATTCAGAAATTTCACACAAATTCAAACTAATTCATGCATCCCAATAGATGGTCTCATCTAACATGTGCTCCTCATATTTGAATGAATCCTCCACCTTGCTCGGCGGTAGGTACTTGTCGTCTCATTGGTCTGAACTTTGACTCGGTCCGTATCTCACCATCTGCTCCGTTATCCATCTCTCTAGAGTTCTGGTGATTAAACCTCTCGCACATGGGACCAAACAACAACCACACAACCCAAACACACTCATACAGGTGAAAGCAGCCCATAATACAGTTCTTACAACATTTTTCCATTTCCCAAACATGAGCTGTGTTATCAAAAATGTACGTACAGCAATGAACCTAATCATTCTACCTACACCATCCTCTTTGCCCGTTATCTATCGAGAGTCAGTCTATTTTACCAGGTCATGAGGGAGGTGGCGGATAATTGGTCAGAGAATCTCTTTACTGCATCCCCTGTTTCATTCATGAATCTCTGTTGATTAAAAGATGTCATAAATTCAATCCACATTATTATTTATTGTCAACTACGAACATAATGTAGTGTTAACCTGTTGGGTCTAGGGGGCAGCATTTGCACGTCTGGATAAAAAAAATGTACCCGATTTAATCTGGTTACTAATCCTACCCAGTAACTAGAATATGCATATACTTATTATATATGGATAGAAAACACTCTAAAGTTTCCAAAACTGTTTGAATGGTGTCTGTGAGTATAACAGAACTCATTTGGCAGGCAAAACCCTGAGACATTTTCTGACAGGAAGTGGATACCTGATGTGTTGTATTGACTTTAAACCTATCCCATTGAAAAACACAGGGGTTTAGGAATATTTTGGCACTTCCTATTGCTTCCACTAGATGTCACCAGCCTTTACAAAGTGTTTTGAGTCTTCTGGAGGGAGATCTGACCGAACAAGAGCCATGGAACGGTGATGTCCCATTAGACACCTGGCGCGCTACTTCATGTTGGGTACCCTCGTTCCAATACGTTATAAAAGACTATGCATTCGTCCACCTTGAATATTATTCATGTTCTGGTTAAAAAAGGCCCTAATGATTTATGCTATACAACGTTTGACATGTTTGAACGAACGGAAATATATTTTTTCCCCTCGTTCATGACGAGAAGTCCGGCTGGCTTACATCATGTGCTAACGAGACGGAGATTTTTGGACATAAATGATGAGCTTTTTTGAACAAAACTACATTCGTTATGGACCTGTGATACCTGGAAGTGACATCTGATGAAGAGAATCAAAGGTAATGGATTATTTACATAGTATTTTCGATTTTAGATCTCCCCAACATGACGTCTAGTCTGTATCGCAACGCGTATTTTTCTGGGCACAGTGCTCAGATTATTGCAAAGTGTGATTTCCCAGTAAGGTTATTTTTAAATCTGGCAAGTTGATTGCGTTCAAAAGATGTAAATCTATAATTCTTTAAATGACAATATAATATTTTACCAATGTTTTCTAATTTTAATTATTTAATTTGTGACGCTGACTTGACTGCCGGTTATTGGAGGGAAACGATTTCCTCAACATCAATGCCATAGTAAAACGCTGTTTTTGTATATAAATATGAACTTGATAGAACTAAAAATGCATGCATTGTCTAACATAATGTCCTAGGAGTGTCATCTGATGGAGATTGTAAAAGGTTAGTGTATCATTTTAGCTGGTTTTATGGTTTTGGTGACCCTGTCTTTGACTTGACAAAACATTACACACAACTCTTGTAAATGTACTGTCCTAACATACTCTAAATTTATGCTTTCGCCGTAAAACCTTTTTGAAATCGTAAAACGTGGTTAGATTAAGGAGATGTTTATCTTTCAAATGGTGTAACATAGTTGTATTTTTGAAAAATTTGAATTTTGACATTTATTTGGATTCAAATTTGCCGCTCTTGAAATGCACCTGCTGTTGATGGAGTGCACCACGGGTGGCACGCTAGCGTCCCACCTAGCCCCAAGAGGTTAAAGCCTTCACATATTTGATTCATAACTTTGTATTCATCTGGAACCTCCCTGAGGATGCCAATAGCATCCATCTAGACAAAGCTAATCCCATCCTGGTCAAAACTCCTCCTGTACCTTCTTTAGCCTCCTATAACTGGTCTCTGATAGTTAATTCGAACTGGTTGGACCAATAACCCCAGGGCGCAAATTCCTAACCACCCTTTGTGGTAATTCCTGTCGTATGTGTCCTTTGCTGGTACTAGCCGACCCTTCATCAGTTGTAGGTGCTATGAGGTTAAACATTTTCTCCTGTGCTTTCAAACCTAAGTCAGTCACATTAACAATTACCTTTCCAGCCATTAAAATCATCTTAATTCTCGGTGCCATTCTTGTATCTATAACACTGGTGCTCATCAGGAATTTAGGTGAACCGAGGTGGGTTGGCTGAATACTTCAATCTGGCCAACCCCTATTCCTGTACAGTTGTCTGCTTCCCCAGGAAATTGTTTAATGTTTACCTTAAATTCTACATCTTGATCTTCTTTGATTCCTTATTCTGTATGTCACTCATCAGTGTATTATATAGTATCTTTTACTTCTTCTCAATGACAACGGTATCCTATGATTAGTACCCGTATGTGGTGGATCTGAATATATCAGAAAGATTAGACTATGATGCAGCTCAGAGTTTCTACTCTTCCCAAAAACCGTCAACCCTCTCCTGCCCTTAGTCGATCTGCTTGGTACCACCCCATACTCACACCTCTAGGAGCACACACAGTGATGAACGGTCGGGATAGGAAATCTTCGTTAAGGAGGTAACCCCCGGACCTTATTGGTTCTCGGTTCTTCTCCTAACTCTGTGTGTGATCATCAGTGGTCATATGTGTACATACCTTCTTGCAGTGGATAACGTGGACCCAAGTGACTCTCTCAGCTTTCCTAATGGCAAAGGCAGTGGTTTAACAGCATCTGGTATGGGGCTTCCCAACGGGACTGCTTACAGTTTTTTCTCCTCAGGGACTGGATCCACACCCAGTCTCCTAGTTGGATTGAGTGAATCACCTTCTCCTGTAATTCACCTGTTGGACATAAAATCTTGGACATACGGGTTTGGTTAACAGTCTTCTCATGTGCTCTGCTAGTATTTCTTCAATTTCCATGTCTACATGTTCTGGTATCTCTATTCTCTCTAACTCTGGCATTCTATAGGCTCTACTTGATTAGCTAAACTGTCATCCATCATTTAAAAAGAGATGGCTCCTAGTAAACCAACATTAGGGATATTATCTTGACCTCATATTCTAGCTACCATAATCATGTCCACCAAATAAGTTGGGAACACTTCTACCCATTTGCTATACTTATCTGTTATTGTTAAACACCCCTTCTTCCCCTCAATTCGGAATAGTTCAATAAGTCCATTTCCAAATGTTGGAATGGACATTCTACAAAAATGTTTTTGTTCTAGTAGCATCCTATCCTGTTCTATCGCCTGCTCTACTATACTCCCCCTTTTTATACATGGCTCAAGCCATGTATCAATTTTGCTGCATTTCTTAACAATGTCTTTGGTAAGGTTAGTAAATTATCCTTATGTCAGCCCTTCTCTTGTAGGATTGCCCCCTTTTACTTTCCACATGTCCAATTCTCCCTGGGGCATTCCTCCTTAGCTACCCTGTGCATTTCTCTATCAAGTGTCTTATCTTCTTTAAGATTTAACAACTACTTTCAACTAAATTATCATATCTTTTCCTAGCGAATTTTACCAAACATAACTTAAAATCAAAACTAAAATACATGCTCATGGAGCCGATAGTCTCTTCATGAACTAATATCCTAAAGCTAAATGAACCAAACTAAATTATCTTCCTATCTTTTATTCCTATGTCTTTTCTGTCTCTCCCAGTGTTATTTCTGTCCTCACCTGTTTATAATTTAACTATGCTGGTCGTCACTCACTACCCGTTATCTAATTCTTCTGTTTCACATTTATCTTCTCTTCCTTGCTTATGCTCTCCTCCTCCTACTTCCAACCCATCAAGGTCTCAGCAGTGCAGGGGAGTATTAAATGTCTCATTATCTTATTACATAGCTACTTACATTTATCTCGATACCCTCAATGATCCTGGATTCCCTACAGATGTCATATATTCCTGTCCTGTTGGCTTAGAATATATTCTAAAGCTTGACATAAGTCTACCATTTAAAACTTATTTAACAAAATATATTTTTACTATTATATTAATTCCAGTCTTGTGTTAAATCTCGTCCACTAAATACAACCACAGCTGACTTCCTAAGGGAAAATAAACTTATCTAGATAATGTAAAAAGTACCCCTACTTATCAAACGATATTCAAGTAACATAATCAGATCAAAATGTCTAATCTGAACTAGTCCCCAAAGAAAAATTATTGTACCCTTTTCGTCATTTTGTCTTCTCATTGGTTCAAATTATCAATTGTGTCTAAGAACTTTAACTTCATCATAATTATCAGTTCTCCAAATTTCCTTAAAGTCAGTATCCCAAATGACCTTAAATTCACCATCCAATGGCTTTTCATTGCGGCTGATCAGACCGGATCAGGGGAATAAGGGGAATTCGCTAACATTTTACTAAATTACTCACGATAAACGTTCACAAAAAGCATAACAATTATTTTAAGAATTATAGATACAGACCTCCTCTGTGCACTCGATATTTCCGATTTTAAAATAGCTTTTTGGTGAAAGCACATTTTGCAATATTCTAAGTACATAGCCCAGGCATCACAGGCTCGCTATTTAGACACCCGGCAAGTTTAGCACTCACCATAATCATATTTACTATTATAAAAATTTCATTACCTTTTGTTGTCTTCGTCAGAATACACACCCAGGACAGCTACTTCAATAACAAATGTTGGTTTGGTCCAAAATAATCCATCGTTATATCCGAATAGCGGCGTTTTGTTCGTGCGTTCCAGACACTATCCGAAATAGTAAAGAAGTGTCACGCGCTTGGCGCAATTCGTGACAATAAAATTCTAAGTATTCCATTACCGTACTTCGAAGCATGTCAACCGCTGTTTAAAATCAATTTTTACGACATTTTTCTCGTAGAAAAGCGATAATATTCCTACAGGGAATCTCCTTTTCGGCAAACAGAGGAAAAAATCCCAAAGGCGGGGGCGGTCGGGGTCACGCGCATAAGCTAGTGTCTCTTGATCGGCCACTTGAGAAAGGCGATAATGTGTTTCAGCCTGGGGCTGGAATGACGACATTCTGTTTTTTCCCGGGCTCTGAGCGCCTATGGACGACGTGGGAAGTGTCACGTTAGAGCAGAGATCCTTAGTAAATGATAGAGATGGAAAAGAAGTTCAACAAATGGTCAGACAGGCCACTTCCTGTAAAGGAATCTCTCAGGTTTTGACCTGCCATTTGAGTTCTGTTATACTCACAGACACCATTCAAACAGTTTTAGAAAATTTAGGGTGTTTTCTATCCATATGTAATAAGTATATGCATATTCTAGTTACTGAGTAGGAGTGGTAACCAGATTAAATCGGGTATGTTTTTTATCCAGCCGTGTCAATGCTGCCCCCTAGCCCTAACAGGTTAAAATCAATTTTTATGCCATTTTTCTCGTAAAAAAGCGATAATATTCCGACCGGGAAATCGTGTTTTAGTACAAAGAGAGAGAAAATAAAAACATGGTGTCCCCTCATGCACGCGCCTCAGTCTCATAGTACTCTGACCGACCACTATCCAAACGCGCTAATGTTTTTCACCCAGGCCCTGCAAAGCCACCATTCAGCTTTTTCCCGGTTTCTGAGAGCCTATGGGAGCCGTAGGAAGTGTCACGTTACAGCAAAGATCCTCAGTTTTCAATAAAGAGAGCCAAGAAGCCCAAGAAATTGTCAGACAGGCCACTTCCTGTAAGGAATCTTCTCAGGTTTTTGCCTGCCATATGAGTTCTGTTATACTCACAGACACCATTCAAACAGTTTTAGAAACTTTGGAGTGTTTTCTATCCAAAGCCAATAATTATATGCATATTCTAGTTTCTGGGCAGTAGTAATAACCAGATTAAATCGGGTACGTTTTTTATCCGGCCGTGTAAATACTGCCCCCTAGCCCTAACAGGTTAACATCTAGCTCAGTACTGGCGTTTCCCAGATATGATCGGCCCTTTACCCAGACAGTAGACTGTAGGGAGGGGTTCATGACATCAGTACTGACCCAGAGACACGGGAGAAAAAATAGGCCTATTGCTTACTATTCCTCCCGATTAGATGAAGTAGCCCAAGCCATGCCACTATGTTTGCAGTCTGTGGTGGCAGCAGCTCAGGCAGTTGAGGACTCGGCATCTGTTGTGCTCTATCATGATTTGACTTTAAAAGTTCCTCATGCCGTATCCATACTGTTGTTAGAACATAAGATGGCTTACATGTCAGCAGCTAGACATTTGTCTCGTATGATAATTCTTTTGAACATGCCTAATTTGACAATAGGATGTTGTACTACTCTGAACCCCTCAACATTAGTTCCTATTGCAACAGATGGCAGCCCACATGATTGTGTAACAGAAACTGAGAAAGTTGTCCTACCAAGACCCGATTTGACTTATCTAGCTTTACCTGATGAGGAACTGACTATGTTTGTAGATCGATCATCAAGAAAGAACCATGATGGCACTAATGCGACAGGATATGCTATAGTTACAGACACAGAGGTCTTGGAAGCAGAGCCGTTACCGAGAAACTATTCAGCACAATAAGCAGAAATAGTAGCACTTACCCGTGCGTGTCAGTTAGGGACAGGAAAACGTATTACTATTTACACAGACAGTGCCTATGCATTTAACACAGTACACATATTTGCAGCCCAATGGAGAAACAGGGGAATGGTAACCACTTCTGGGAAACCTATTACACACGCTCAGTTGATTTTGAATCTATTAGATGCTGTATTTTGCCAGAAAAGTTAGCTATTTGTAAATGTGAGGCCCACATTAGAGGGACAGATAGTGTCAGTAACGACAACAGAAAAGCAGATGCGGAAACGAAAAAGGCAGGTCTTAAACCGCAGCCGTCGACACAGCAGTTCTTAAAAGAGGAAGTAAACATAGACAAAGCTATATTAAAATTGTCAGTCTAGCGCACAAGTGAAAGGGATTTCAAAATGGGAGAAGTTAGGAGCAATTTATATAAGGACGGTATTTGGTATCATGGTAAGTTACCAATACTACCTAAGTCATTGTTTAGATATGCGGCAAGATTGACACAGCTCACTAAAAGTGGCAGTAATAAAGCCTCTCTTGAATAAGCCGAATCTTGACCCAGAAATTATAAAAAACTATTGGCCTATATCGAATCTTCCATTCCTCTGAAATATTTTAGAAAAAGCTGTAGCGCAGCAACTCACTGCCTTCCTGAAGACAAACAATGTATACGAAACTCTTCAGTCTGGTTTTAGACCCCATCATAGCACTGAGACTGCACTTGTGAAGGTGGTAAATGACCTTTTAATGACGTCAGACCAAGGCTCTGCATCTGTCCTCGTGCTCCTAGATCTTAGTGCCGCTTTTGATACCATCGATCACCCCATTCTTTCGGAGAGATTGGAAACCCAAATTGGTCTACATGGACAAGTTCTGGCCTGGTTTAGATCTTATCTGTCGGAAAGATATCAGTTTGTCTCTGTGAATGGTTTGTCCTCTGACAAATCAATTGTAAATTTCGGTGTTCCTCAAGGTTCCGTTTTAGGACCACTATTGTTTTCACTATATATTTTACCTCTTGGGGATGTCATTCAAAAACATAATGTTAAATTTCACTGCTAACCTACAAAGCATTACATGGGCTTGCTCCTACCTATCTTTCCAATTTGGTCCTGCCGTACATAACTACACGTACGCTACGGTCACAAGACGCAGGCCTCCTAATTGTCCCTAGAATTTCTAAGCAAACGGCTGGAGGTAGGGCTTTCTCCTATAGAGCTCCATTTTTATGGAATGGTCTGCCTACCCATGTGAGAGACGCAGACTCGGTCTCAACCTTAAAGTCTTTACTGAAGACTTATCTCTTCAGTAGGTCCTATGATTAAGTATAGTCTGGCCCAGGAGTGTGAAGGTGAACGGAAAGGCTGGAGCAACGAACTGCCCTTGCTGTCTCTGCCTTGCCGGTTCCCCTCTCTCCACTGGGATTCTCTGCCTCTAATCCTATTACAGGGGATGAGTCACTGGCTTACTGGTGTTCTTCCATGCCGTCCATGGGAGGGGTGCGTCACTTGAGTGGGTTGAGTCACTGACGTGGTCTTCCTGTCTGGGTTGGCGCCCCCCCTTGGGTTGTGCCATGGCGTAGATCATTGTGGGCTATACTCGGCCTTGTCTTAGGACGGTAAGTTGGTGGTTGGAACCATCCCTCTAGTGGTGTGGGGGCTGTGCTTTGGCAAAGTGGGTGGGGTTGTATCCTGCCTGTTTGGCCCTGTCCGGGGGTATCATCGGATGGGGCCACAGTGTCTTCTGATCACTCCTGTCTCAGCCTCCAGTATTTATGCTGCAGTAGTTTGTGTCGGGGGGCTAGGGTCAGTCTGTTACATCTGGAGTATTTCTCTTGTCTTATCCAGTGTCCTGTGTGAATTTAAATATGCTCTCTCTAATTCTCTCTTTCTCTCTTTCTTTCTTTCTTTCTTTCTTTCTTTCTTTCTTTCTTTCTTTCTTTCTTTCTTTCTTTCTTTCTCTCGGAGGACCTGAGCCCTAGGACCATGCCTCAGGACCACCTGGCATGATGACTCCTTGCTGTCCCCAGTCCACCTGGCCGTGCTGCTGCTCCAGTTTCAACTGTTCTGCCTGCGGCTATGGAACCCTGACCTGTTCACCGGACGTGCTTGTTGCACCCTCGACAACTACTATGATTATTATTATTTTATTATTATTTGACCAGTACCCCTGTAAAGCCCCACCCCCTCCCGGTGAATATATCACTGGCTAGAGGCCAACCCACACTTTCACTTCTATGAACGCACACAGTGAGGATCGGGCGGGTTAGGGAATCTTTGTTAGAGAGGTAACCCCCGAACCTTGTTGGTATTCGGTTCTTCTCCTGACTCTGTGATTGTTCGACAGTGTCAGTGTGTCTTACCCTCCCGCAATGTGTGATATGAACCCAGGTAGCTCTTTCAGCTATTCTCACCGCGAAGGCTATTACCAGGAACACTTGGTATGGGCCCTCCCACCGTGGCTGCTTCCAGTTCTTTTCTCCTCAGGGACTGGATCCACACCCAGTCTCCTGGTTGGATTGAGTGAATCATCTTCTCCTGTAATTCACCTGTTGGACACAAAGTCTCGGACATACGGGTTTGGTTAACCATGTGTTCTGTTAGTATATCTTCAACTTCTATGTCTACCTGTTCTGGCCTCCCTAACTCTGGCATTCTATATGGTTTACCTGATCAGCTAAAATGTAATCCATTATTTAAAGAGATAGATCCTAGTAAACCAACTACCCTAATCATGTCCACCCAGTAATTTGGGACCGCTTCTTCCCATTTAATATACTTATCTATTATAAAAAATGTTTTTTAAGTAGTTCGTTATCCAATAGGCCACAAAGTGTTTCCGAACCTGCTCTACTATCCCCCCTTTTGACACATGGCTCTGCCCATGTGTCAATCTTGCCGCATCTCTTCACAATGACTTAGGTAGTATTGGTAACTTATCATGATACCAAATACCATCCTTATATAAATTGCTCCTAACTTCTCCCATTTCGAAATCCCTTTCACTGGTGCTCTAGACTGACAATTTTAATATAGCTTTGACTATGTTTACTTCCTCTTTTAACCTCTCTAGGGTATGTGGGACGAAATCGTCCCACCTAGTCAACAGCAGTGGAATCGAGTGGCGCGATATTCAAATACCTTAAAAATGCTATTACTTCAATTTCTCAAACATATGACTATTTTACACCATTTTAAAGACAAGACGATCCTTTATCTAACCACATTGTCTGATTTCAAAAAGGCTTTACAACGAAAGCAAAACATTAGATTATGTCAGGAGAGTACCCAGCCAGAAATAATCAGACACCCATTTTTCAAGCTAGCATATAATGTCACAAAAACCCAGAAGACAGCTAAATGCAGCACTAACCTTTGATGATCTTCATCAGATGACACACCTAGGACATTCTGTTATACAATACATGCATGTTTTGTTCAATCAAGTTCATATTTATATCAAAAAACAGCTTTTTACATTAGCATGTGACGTTCAGAACTAGCATACCCCCCGCAAACTTCCGGGGAATTTGCTAACAATTTACTAAATTACCCACGATAAACGTTCACAAAAAGCATAACAATTATTTTAAGAATTATAGATACAGACCTCCTCTATGCACTCGATATGTCCGATATTAAAATAGCTTTTTGGTGAAAGCACATTTTGCAATATTCTAAGTACATAGCCCAGCCATCACGGGCTAGCTATTTAGACACCCGGCAAGTTTAGCCTTCACCAAAATCAGATTTACTATCATAAAACTTTGATTACCTTTTGTTGTCTTCGTCAGAATGCACTCCCAGGACTGCTACTTCAATAACAAATGTTGGTTTGGTCCAAAATAATCCATCGTTATATCCGAATAGCGGCGTTTTGTTCGTGCGTCCCAGACACTATCCGAAATGGTAAATCAGGGTTGCGCGCATGGCGCAATTCGTGACAAAAAATGTCTAAATATTCCATTACCGTACTTCAAAGCATGTCAACCGCTGTTTAAAATCAATTTTTATGCAATTTATCTCGTAAAAAAGCGATAATATTCCGACCGGGAATCTCCTTTTCGGCAAACAGAGGAAAAATCACAAAGACGGGGGCGGCCAGGTCACGCGCCTAAGCCCACAGTCCCTTGATCGGCCACTTGAGAAAGGCGATAATGTGTTTCAGCCTGGGGCTGGGATGACGACATTCTGTTTTTTCACGGGCTCTGAGCGCCCATGGAAGACGTAGGAAGTGTCATGTTAGAGCAGAGATCCTTTGTAAAAGATAGAGATGGCAAAGAAGTTCAAGAAATGGTCAGACAGGCCACTTCCTGTAAAGGAATCTCTCAGGTTTTGACCTGCCATTTGAGTTCTGTTATACTCACAGACACCATTCAAACAGTTTTAGAAACTTTGGAGTGTTTTCTATCCAAAGACAATAATTATATGCATATTCTAGTTAATGGGCAGGAGTAGTAACCAGATTAAATCAGGTACGTTTTTTTATCCAGCCGTGAAAATACTGCCCCCTAGCCATAACAGGTTAAGAAGGTAGAGCAGGGCTTTATTATGGACAGACTTCTCCCCATCTTAGCTACTGTCGTATCAATATGTTTTGACCATGGCAGTTTACAATCCAGGGTTACTCCAAGCAGTTTAGTCACCTCAACTTGCTCAATTTCCACATTATTCATTACGAGGTGAACAGGTGAGCAGTACGCGTCTATGAAATGAGAGCATGAACAGTGTGAGGACCGTTAAAACGTCTTAGGGCTAGGGGGCAGTTTTCGGAAGTTCGGAGAGTCTGGCGAGCCCAAAGTAAAATGCCTGTTACTCAGGCCCAGAAGCTATGCATATAATTGGTATATTTGGAAAGAAAACACTCTGACGTTTCCAAAATTGTTCAAATAATGTCTGTGAGTATAACAGGACAGATATGGCAGGCGAAAACCCGAAGAAAATCCGACCAAAAAATAAATAGATAAAATCACAGGCTCATATTTTGTAAAGCTATTGAAAACTCCTATGTCCGTCACCCAGATTGCAATTCATAATAGCTTCCACTAGATGTCAACAGTATTTATTCATGGTGTTGAGGCTTCTATTTAAAAAAATAAATACATATTTACACTTTCAGTGAGCTGACTGCTTGGGTCACATCAGTGTTTTTGTGCGCGATGGAGAGGGTGCACACTTGCGTATTTGTCATTCCTATTGAACACAGTACTTTCCGTATGAAATATTATAGTTTATTTACATTTTAGACAACCTGAGGATGATATAGACATGTTATTTGACTTGTTTGGATGAAATTTACTGGTAGCTTTTAGAACTTCTTTGTCTGCATGTTGAAGGAGTGGATTTCTGAAGTCACGGCGCCTGCTAAACAGACTATTTTGGTATATAAAGAAGGACTTTATCGAACAAAACGACCATTAATTGTGTAGCTGGGACCCTTGGGATTGCAAACAGAGGAAGATCTTCAAAGGTAAGTGATTTATTTTATCGCTATTTGGGATTCTGTGACGCCTGTGCTTGTTTGGAAAATATGTTATTGTGGGGTGCTGTCCTCAGATAATCGAAAGCTATGCTTTCACCGTAAAGCCTTTTTGAAATCTGACAACGCAGTTCGATTGCCAAGATTCTAAGCTTTTAAATGATGTATGACACTTGTATTTTCATGAATGTTTAATATTACGATATTTCTATTTTGAATTTGGCGCTCTGCAATTTCACCAGATGTTGTCGTAGGTGTTTCGCTAGCAGTCCGCGAGCCCTAGGAGTTATTAAAACCATGTGCCCTGATTTAGTTAAAACTGGTTCCATCAGAGCCCTTACAAAACCTTTTACAACCCACTGTCATACCTTATAGGGTTCAGAGTTTTCCTGGTTAGGTCAACAGATAAGGACAAACTCTGGGCCCCAGGGCAAAAAAATCCCCCCCCCCCCCCCCACTCTGGGACCTATGGTTGCCACCAGTCTGCTTGCCGTTCTCAGTTATCGTCAGGTACTGTATGTGGATGATCAGTGCTTTATTCAGAAAAAGTTTCTTGGGCTACTTTGATTTGCCAAGTGGGCGAGATGTGAATTCCGTGTTTATCTTCATGGACAAACTTGTTGTTCAAACCTACGATGGCTCAGCTTCAAGGGAACGCATCTGCTATTTGTATTTCCAGCTAAGTCCCCTCCTGTTCCATGATTTAACAAGTGATGACCACTCCACTACCATTGCCAACTACCTCCTCACATGAACTGGAAGCCACGTCTCATGTGTCCCACTCATCCACTGGCACATTGAATGTTTCCTCTCCAAGCACTGTGAGGAAACCCCTGTGAATTATCTCTCATTACTTTATGTAGAGTCAATCACAAACACAATCACATTATTACACATCTATGACTCATTCTTAGCTCTTTCGTCTCACTGTGTAGTGTTTTTGTGTTATTGTCTTCCCAATCCTGTCCTGCACTGGTCAAGCCTCTGAACACCTCAACTCATGCCTCATACCCTCATTCAATCACTGCTGTGATCCCTTCCCAAAATGATGTAAGTAGCCCTCTCATTCCTATTCCCCATAATATTGTACTATAAGTGTCTTTATTAAATGCTTTAGGTTAAAATAATTACTCTTTGACGATTTTTGAAACACATTTTTGACGTCTCTGTGCGTTACGCACCTATACTGTGGGTCTCCCATCCTCCTCAACAACAGAAATGTCTAATAACGTCTAATACAATTCATCATTAATAATTCTGCAAGTTTTCTGTGTTCAGAAGCCTGATTCTACTCACTGTGGTAGTGTGGAAGTGTTCAGCTGTATTATTTGGCCTGTGGTCCTGTTGTCCCCAGTCCCAGTGGTGAAGATAATGTCTTAATTGAGCTTCTTGTCTGTGACTGAGATACGTAATCTGCACATTTACTAAAACGTCAGCTCTCATCTCTCCCAATGTTCTCAATGTCAAACCATGAAGGCCGGGTAGTTTTTTTTCATGATTGCAACCCAGGTCATTTTAGTCGGCTGGCCCTCGCTACATATTCGTCGCCAGACCCACTGGCTCCAGGTCATCTATAAGTCTTTGCTAGGTAAAGCTCCGCCTTATCTCAGTTCACTGGTCACGATAACAACACCCACCCGTAGCACGCGCTCCAGCAGGTACATCTCACTGGTCATCCCCAAAGCCAACACCTCCTTTGGCCGCCTTTCCTTCCAGTTCTCTGCTGCAAAAATCGCTGAAGCTGGAGACTTATATTTCCCTCACTAACTTTAAACATCAGCGATCTGAGCAGCTAACCAATCGCTGCAGCTGTACATAGTCCATCTGTAAATAGCCCAGCCAATCTACCTACCTCATCCCCATATTGTTTTTATTTACTTTGCTGCTTTTTTGCACACCAGTATCACTACTTGCACATCATCATCTGCTCATCTATCACTGCAGTGTTAATCTGCTAAATTGTGATTACTTTGCTACTACGGCCTATTTATTGCCATACCTCCTCACGCCATTTGCACACACTGTATATAGACTTTCTTTTTTCTTTTGTGTTGACTGTACGCTTGTTTATTCCATGTAATCCTGTGTTGTTGTTTCTGTCGCACTGCTTTGCTTTATCTTGGCCAGGTCGCAGTTGTAAATGAGAACTTGTTCTCAACTGGCCTACCTGGTTAAATAAAGGTGAAATAATAAAAATAAAAAGATGCTATATCATAATGAATCAGATTACATGGAGAGGGGGGACCTGATCCTAGATCATAATGAATCAGATTACATGGAGAGGGGGGACCTGATCCTAGATCATAATGAATCAGATTACATGGAGAGGAGGGACCTGATCCTAGATCATAATGAATCAGATGACATGGAGGGGTCCCAGATCGTAGATCATAATGAATCACATTACATGGAGAGGGGGACCTGATCATATATCATAATGAATCAGATTACATGGAGAGGAGGGACCTGATCCTAGATCATAATGAATCAGATTACATGGAGAGGGGGGACCTGATCCTAGATTATAATGAATCAGATTACATGGAGAGGGGGACCTGATCCTAGATCATAATGAATCAGATTACATGGAGAGGGGGACCTGATCCTAGATTATAATGAATCAGATTACATGGAGAGGGGGACCTGATCCTAGATTATAATGAATCAGATTACATGGAGAGGGGGACCTGATCCTAGATCATAATTAATGATCAGTTGGTGAGGGTAGACTTGGAGGCTGCTTACCTGACATGAAGTCTTTTATTTTTCATGTCCTATCCCCTACCTTCCCTATACCCCCCTCCTCTCCCCTACCTTCCCTAAACCCCCCTCCTCTCCCCTACCTTCCCTATACCCCCTCCTATCCCCTACCTTCCCTATACCCCCCTCCTCTCCCCTACCTTCCCTAAACCCCCCTCCTCTCCCCCACCTTCCCTATACCCCCTCCTCTCCCCTCCCTTCCCTATACCCGCTCCTCTCCACTACCTTCAATACCCCCTCCTCTCCCCTACCTTCCCCATACCCCCTCCTCTCCCCTACCTTCCCTATACCCCCCTCCTCTCCCCTACCTTCCCTATACCCCCCTCCTCTCCCCTACCTTCCCTATACCCCCCCTCCTCTCCCCTACCTACCCTATACCTCCTCCTCTCCCCTACCTTCCCTATACCACCCCTCCCCTACCTTGCCTATACCCCTCCTCTCCCCTACCTTCCCTATACCCCCTCCTCTCCCCTACCTTCCCTATACCCCCCCTCCTCTCCCTACCTTCCCTATACCCCCCCTCCTCTCCCCTACCTTCCCTATACCCCCCTCCTCTCCCCTACCTTCCCTATACCCCCTCCTCTCCCCTACCTTCCCTATACCCCCCTCCTCTCCCCTACCTTCCCTACACCCCCCTCCCCTACCTTCCCTATACCCCCCTCCCCTACCTTCCCTATACCCCCCTCCCCTACCTTCCCTATACCCCCCTCCTCTCCCCTACCTTCCCTATACCCCCTCCTCTCCCCTACGTTCCCTATACCCCCTCCTCTCCCCTACCTTCCCTATACCCCCCCTCCTCTCCCCTACCTTCCCTATACCCCCCCTCCTCTCCCCTACCTACCCTATACCCCCTCCTCTCCCCTACCTTCCCTATACCACTCCACCCCTACCTTCCCTATACCCCTCCTCTCCCCTACCTTCCCTATACCCCCTCCTCTCCCCTACCTTCCCTATACCCCCCCTCCTCTCCCTACCTTCCCTATACCCCCTCCTCTCCCCTACCTTCCCTATACCCCCTCCTCTCCCCTACCTTCCCTATACCCCCCTCCTCTCCCCTACCATCCCTATACCCCCCTCCTCTCCCCTACCTTCCCTATACCCCCCTCCTCTCCCCTACCTTCCCTATACCCCCTCCTCTCCCCTACCTTCCCTATACCCCCTCCTCTCCCCTACCTTCCCTATACCCCCTCCTCTACCCCACCTTCCATATACCCCCTCCTCTACCCCACCTTCCCTATACCCCCTCCTCTCCCCTACCTTCCCTATACCCCCCTCCTCTCCCCTACCTTCCCTATACCCCCCCTCCTCTCCCCTACCTTCCCTATACCCCCCTCCTCTCCCCTACCTACCCTATACCCCCTCCTCTCCCCTACCTTCCCTATACCACCCCTCCCCTACCTTCCCTATACCCCCTCCTCTCCCCTACCTTCCCTATACCCCCTCCTCTCCCCTACCTTCCCTATACCCCCCCTCCTCTCCCTACCTTCCCTATATCCCCTCCTCTCCCCTACCTTCCCTATACCCCCCTCCTCTCCCCTACCTTCCCTATACCCCCCTCCTCTCCCCTACCTTCCCTATACCCCCCTCCTCTCCCCTACCTTCCCTATACCCCCCTCCCCTACCTTCCCTATACCCCCCTCCCCTACCTTCCCTATACCCCCCTCCTCTCCCCTACCTTCCCTATACCCCCTCCTCTCCCCTACCTTCCCTATACCCCCCTCCTCTCCCCTACCTTCCCTATACCCCCCTCCTCTCCCCTACCTTCCCTATACCCCCTCCTCTCCCCTACCTTCCCTATACCCCCCTCCTCTCCCCTACCTTCCCTATACCCCCTCCTCTCCCCTACCTTCCCTATACCCCCTCCTCTCCCCTACCTTCCCTATACCCCCCTCCTCTCCCCTACCTTCCCTATACCCCCTCCTCTCCCCTACCTTCCCTATACCCCCCTCCTCTCCTCTACCTTCCCTATACCCCCCCCCCCCGCCATTATGTTGGACCATCATGTTTATTTGTTTGAATCTTGTCTTTGTTTGTGATCAGGTTAGAAGAGAATGACTCCTCAACCCAAGAGGCCCTGGAGCAGCTGTGATCAGGTTAGAAGAGAATGACTCCTCAACCCAAGAGGCCCTGGAGCAGCTGTGATCAGGTTAGAAGAGAATGACTCCTCAACCCAAGAGGCCCTGGAGCAGCTGTGATCAGGTTAGAAGAGAATGACTCCTCAACCCAAGAGGCCCTGGAGCAGCTGTGATCAGGTTAGAAGAGAATGACTCCTCAACCCAAGAGGCCCTGGAGCAGCTGTGATCAGGTTAGAAGAGAATGACTCCTCAACCCAAGAGGCCCTGGAGCAGCTGTGATCAGGTTAGAAGAGAATGACTCCTCAACCCAAGAGGTCCTGGAGCAGCTGTGATCAGGTTAGAAGAGAATGACTCCTCAACCCAAGAGGCCCTGGAGCAGCTGTGATCAGGTTAGAAGAGAATGACTCCTCAACCCAAGAGGCCCTGGAGCAGCTGTGATCAGGTTAGAAGAGAATGACTCCTCAACCCAAGAGGCCCTGGAGCAGCTGTGATCAGGTTAGAAGAGAATGACTCCTCAACCCAAGAGGCCCTGGAGCAGCTGTGATCAGGTTAGAAGAGAATGACTCCTCAACCCAAGAGGCCCTGGAGCAGCTGTGATCAGGTTAGAAGAGAATGACTCCTCAACCCAAGAGGCCCTGGAGCAGCTGTGATCAGGTTAGAAGAGAATGACTCCTCAACCCAAGAGGCCCTGGAGCAGCTGTTATCAGGTTAGAAGAGAATGACTCCTCAACCCAAGAGGCCCTGGAGCAGCTGTGAGAGAGCAGCAGTGTGGAAGCATTTGGGGAAATTTAAAGAAGGTTTCCTGGAAAAGAGGATTGACTGTTATGAAAAGAGTCAGAGCCACTGAGTGGACAAAATATTAAGGATACCTTCCTAATATTGAGTTATGCCTGGTCAGTTTGTCATGGAAAGAAAAGGTGTCCTTAATGTTTTGTGTAAATTACATAATAATTATACATTTATGGATTGTTTTATGTAGCCTATTGTTTTCTATTTATTCAACCTGCCATCTACCCACCTGGGGACTGAGGGTTATGAGAGAACCCCCACATCACTAGCTTCTCTTTATTCAACCTGCCATCTACCCACCTGGGGACTGAGGGTTATGAGAGAACCCCCACATCACTAGCTTCTCTTTATTCAACCTGCCATCTACCCACCTGGGGACTGAGGGTTATGAGAGAACCCCCACATCACCAGCTTCTCTTTATTCAACCTGCCATCTACCCACCTGGGGACTGAGGGTTATGAGAGAACCCCCACATCACTAGCTTCTCTTTATTCAACCTGCCATCTACCCACCTGGGGACTGAGGGTTATGAGAGAACCCCCACATCACTAGCTTCTCTTTATTCAACCTGCCATCTACCCACCTGGGGACTGAGGGTTATATGAGAGAACCCCCACATCACTAGCTTCCCTTTATTCAACCTGCCATCTACCCACCTGGGGACTGAGGGTTATGAGAGAACCCCCACATCACTAGCTTCTCTTTATTCAACCTGCCATCTACCCACCTGGGGACTGAGGCTTATGAGAGAACCCCCACATCACTAGCTTGCATGTTCTGCAGCCTTGTAAAGATAAGGAGGGGACGACTGGGAGGCAGGTTGGCATTTATTGTCATGAATCTTGTTCTGGAGGCAGGTTGTAATTTATTGTCATGAATCTTGCCCTGTAGGCAGGTTGGCATTTATTGTCATGAATCTTGCTCTGGAGGCAGGTTGGCATTTATTGTCATGACTCTTGCCCTGGAGGAAGTTCAGCAAAGTGGTTACTAGCTGGCACAGGCACAAAGTAATACAGTCCGATTTTAATCCTAACCTCAACCACACTGCTAATCCTTCCCTTAAATTAAGACCATAAAACAACATTATTTTCCACAGCCAATTCTGACTTTGCAGCTGACATATCTAGAGGAAATCGCACAGTTCTGCCTCCAGGTCAAGATTCATGACAAACGTCAACATGAGACAGGGAGAAGCAATGTAAAAATCAATAACAAAATTGTTTCCACTATTAACATGCTTTTTCTTGTTTCAAGTATGTTTTATTATGAAAAGTACAATATAACCATGTATACTTGTACAACTATGGAGCGTATGTCCACATATAATTGTACAATTGGTTTTTCCAACATAAAAGACAAGAAATGATCACATTGGTATTTTAACAGTGTTATTGTAAGAGTTTAAATGTTTAAACAGAGGATACATCTAAAACAGGATAAAACAAGTGCAGTATGTTGTGAGTGTTACTTTAACGTCGACTCATAACGTCACACTATAACTTCATGGGAGTCTTGTGGAAAGACTGCATGTTGTTTTGGGTGGATTGAGTGACGTCTTCATCAACATTTTGCAGAATATTCCTGTAATATTTTCACCTCTTGTCGGCTGCAGACATTCATGAGGAGTTTCAGTAGTTTATTTGTCATTTGCAGGTATTAAAAGTAATACATACATTGTAATTCCTTGTTGGATCTCTCTCACATACAGGACAGTACATACCAGAGGAGGCTGCTGAGGGGAGGACGGCTCATAATAATGTCTGGAACAGAGTGAATGAAATGGAACACATGGAAACCACGTGTTTGATACCATTCCACTTATTCCACTCCAGCCATTACAAGCCTGTCCTCCCTAAATAAGGTCCCACCAACCTCCTGTGGTACAAACACAAACAGTAAAATATATCATAAAAAATGCAAAGTGGTAAAAGATCAGAAAAGGAACCCAAAAGGTTCAGTCATGTTGTAATAGTCTGATGACAACAGTTTAGGTTGATGATTTAACAGGCAGATAGAACTGGGATAGAAGCTGTTCTAGAACCTGTGGTCCAGAAACTGATTTAACAGGCAGATAGAACTGGGATAGAAGCTGTTCTAGAACCTGTGGTCCAGAAACTGATTTAACACGTGTGAGTGTCCAGTGTGTGTGTGTGTGTGTGTGTGTATGTGTGTGTATCCAGTGTGTGTCCAGTGTGTGTGTGTGTGTGTCCAGTGTGTGTGTGTGTATCCTGTGTGTGTGTGTGTATCCAGTGTGTGTGTGTGTGTGTGTATCCAGTGTGTGTGTGTGTGTGTGTGTGTGTGTGTGTGTGTGTGTGTATCCAGTGTGTGTGTGTGTATCCAGTGTGTGTGTGTGTGTGTATCCAGTGTGTGTGTGTGTGTGTATGTGTATGTGTGTGTGTGTATCCAGTGTGTGTGTGTGTATGTGTGTGTGTGTATGTGTGTGTATCCAGTGTGTGTGTGTGTGTGTGTGTGTGTATCCAGTGTGTGTGTGTGTGTGTGTATGTGTGTGTGTGTGTGTGTGTATCCAGTGTGTGTGTGTGTGTGTATCCAGTGTGTGTGTGTGTGTGTATCCAGTGTGTGTGTATCCAGTGTGTGTGTGTGTGTGTGTGTGTATCCAGTGTGTGTGTGTATCCAGTGTGTGTGTGTGTGTGTGTGTGTGTGTGTGTGTGTGTGTGTATCCAGAGTTTGTGTGTGTGTCTGTGTGTGTGTGTGTGTGTGTGTGTATCCAGTGTGTCTGTGTGTGTGTGTGTGTGTGTGTGTCCAGTGAGTGTGTGTGTGTGTGTGTCCTGTGAGTGTGTGTGTGTCCTGTGAGTGTGTGTGTCCAGTGTGTGTGTGTCCAGTGTGTGTGTTTGTGTGTGTGTGTGTCCAGTGTGTTTGCCCAGTGTTTGTGTGTATGTGTGTTTGTCCAGTTTGAGTGGCCAGCGTGTGTGTGTCTGTGTCCAGTGTGTGTGTGTCCAGTGTGTGTGTGTCCAGTGTGTGTGTGTGTCCAGTGTGTGTGTGTGTTCAGTGTGTGTGTGTGTGTGTTCAGTGTGTGTGTGTTCAGTGTGTGTGTGTGCGTGTGTGTGTGTCCAGTGAGTGTGTGTGTGTGTCCAGTGAGTGTGTGTGTGTGTGTGTCCAGTGAGTGTGTGTGTGTCCAGTGAGTGTGTGTGTGTGTCCAGTGAGTGAGTGTGTGTGTGTGTGTGTGTGTGTGTGTGTGTGTGTGTGTGTGTGTGTGTGTGTGTGTGTGTGTGTGTGTGTGTGTGTGTGTGTCCAGTGAGTGTGTGTGTGTGTCCAGTGAGTGTGTTTGTGTGTGTCCAGAGTGTGTGGGTGTGTGTCTAGTGTGTGTGTCTGTGTCCAGTGTGTGTGTGTCCAGTGTGTGTGTGTGTGTGTGTGTGTGTGTGTGTGTGTGTGTTCAGTGTGTGTGTGTGTGTGTTCAGTGTGTGTGTGTGCGTGTGTGTGTCCAGTGAGTGTGTGTGTGTGTGTCCAGTGAGTGTGTGTGTGTGTGTGTCCAGTGAGTGTGTGTGTGTCCAGTGAGTGTGTGTGTGTCCAGTGAGTGTGTGTGTGTCCAGTGAGTGTGTGTGTGTGTGTGTGTCCAGTGAGTGAGTGTGTGTGTGTGTGTGTGTGTGTGTGTGTGTGTGTGTCCAGTGAGTGTGTGTGTGTGTCCAGTGAGTGTGTGTGTGTGTGTGTCCAGTGAGTGTGTGTGTGTGTGTGTCCAGAGTGTGTGTCTGTGTCCAGTGTGTGTGTGTCCAGTGTGTGTGTGTGTTCAGTGAGTGTGTGTGTGTGTGTGTCCAGTGAGTGTGTGTGTGTGTTTCCAGTGAGTGTGTGTGTGTGTTTCCAGTGAGTGTGTGTGTGTGTCCAGAGTGTGTGTGTGTGTGTCCAGAGTGTGTGTGTGTGTGTCCAGAGTGTGTGTATGTGTGTCTGTGTCCAGAGTGTGTGTCCAGTGTGTGTGTGTGTCCAGTGTGTGTGTGTTTCCAGTGTGTGTGTGTGTGTGTCCAGTGTGTGTGTGTGTGTTCAGTGTGTGTGTGTGTGTGTGTGTGTGTCCAGAGTGTGTGGGTGTGTGTGTCCAGAGTGTGTGTGTGTGTGTGTCTAGTGTGTGTGTCTGTGTCCAGTGTGTGTGGGTGTGTGTGTCCAGAGTGTGTGTGTGTGTCCAGTTTGTGTGTGTGTGTGTGTGTCCAGTGTGTGTGTGTGTGCAGTGTGTGTGTGTGTGTGTGTTCAGTGTGTGTGTGTGTGTGTCCAGTGTGTGTGTGTGTGTGTGTGTGTGTGTCCAGTGTGTGTGTGTGTTCAGTGTGTGTGTTCAGTGTGTGTGTGTGTGTCCAGTGAGTGTGTGTGTGTGTCCAGTGAGTGTGTGTGTGTGTGTGTTTGTGTGTGTGTGTGTCCAGAGTGTGTGTGTGTGTGTCCAGAGTGTGTGTGTCTGTGTCCAGTGTGTGTGTGTCCAGTGTGTGTGTGTGTTCAGTGTGTGTGTGTGTGTGTGTGTGTGTCCAGTGAGTGAGTGAGTGTGTGTGTGTGTGTGTGTGTGTGTGTGTGTGTGTGTGTGTGTGTGTGTGTGTGTGTGTGTGTGTGTGTGTCCAGTGAGTGTGTGTGTGTGTCCAGTGAGTGTGTGTGTGTGTGTGTCCAGTGAGTGTGTGTGTGTGTGTGTCCAGAGTGTGTGTCTGTGTCCAGTGTGTGTGTGTCCAGTGTGTGTGTGTGTTCAGTGAGTGTGTGTGTGTGTGTGTCCAGTGAGTGTGTGTGTGTGTTTCCAGTGAGTGTGTGTGTGTGTTTCCAGTGAGTGTGTGTGTGTGTCCAGAGTGTGTGTGTGTGTGTCCAGAGTGTGTGTGTGTGTGTCCAGAGTGTGTGTATGTGTGTCTGTGTCCAGAGTGTGTGTCCAGTGTGTGTGTGTGTCCAGTGTGTGTGTGTTTCCAGTGTGTGTGTGTGTGTGTCCAGTGTGTGTGTGTGTGTTCAGTGTGTGTGTGTGTGTGTGTGTGTGTCCAGAGTGTGTGGGTGTGTGTGTCCAGAGTGTGTGTGTGTGTGTGTCTAGTGTGTGTGTCTGTGTCCAGTGTGTGTGGGTGTGTGTGTCCAGAGTGTGTGTGTGTGTCCAGTTTGTGTGTGTGTGTGTGTGTCCAGTGTGTGTGTGTGTGCAGTGTGTGTGTGTGTGTGTTCAGTGTGTGTGTGTGTGTGTCCAGTGTGTGTGTGTGTGTGTGTGTGTGTCCAGTGTGTGTGTGTGTTCAGTGTGTGTGTTCAGTGTGTGTGTGTGTGTCCAGTGAGTGTGTGTGTGTGTGTCCAGTGAGTGTGTGTGTGTGTGTGTTTGTGTGTGTGTGTGTCCAGAGTGTGTGTGTGTGTGTCCAGAGTGTGTGTGTCTGTGTCCAGTGTGTGTGTGTCCAGTGTGTGTGTGTGTTCAGTGTGTGTGTGTGTGTGTGTGTGTGTCCAGTGAGTGTGTGTGTGTGTGTTTCCAGTGAGTGTGTGTGTGTGTGTGTGTGTGTGTGTGTGTGTGTGTGTGTGTGTGTGTGTGTCCAGAGTGTGTGTGTGTGTCTGTGTCCAGAGTGTGTGTCCAGTGTGTGTGTGTTTCCAGTGTGTGTGTGTGTGTGTGTGTGTCCAGTGTGTGTGTGTGTTCAGTGTGTGTGTGTGTGTTCAGTGTGTGTGTGTGTGTGTGTCCAGTGAGTGTGTGTGTGTTTCAGTGTGTGTGTGTGTGTGTTTCAGTGTGTGTGTGTGTGTGTGTGTGTGTGTGTGTGTGTGTGTGTGTGTGTGTGTGTGTGTGTGAGAGTATGTGCCCAGTGTGTGTGTGTGTGTGTGTGTGTGTGTGTGTGTGTGTGTGTGTCCAGTGTGTGTGTGTGTGTGTGTGTCCAGTGTGTGTGTGTGTGTGTGTCCAGTGTGTGTGTGTGTGTGTGTGTGTCCAGTGTGTGTGTGTGTGTGTGTCCAGTGTGTGTGTGTGTGTGTGTGTGTGTGTGTGTGTGTGTGTGTGTGTCTAGTGTGTGTGTGTGTGTGTGTGTGTGTGTGTGTTCAGTGTGTGTGTGTGCGTGTGTGTGTGTCCAGTGAGTGTGTGTGTGTGTCCAGTGAGTGTGTGTGTGTGTGTGTCCAGTGAGTGTGTGTGTGTCCAGTGAGTGTGTGTGTGTGTGTGTGTCCAGTGAGTGAGTGTGTGTGTGTGTTTGTGTGTCCAGTGAGTGTGTGTGTGTGTGTGTGTCCAGTGAGTGTGTGTGTGTGTGTGTCCAGAGTGTGTGTCTGTGTCCAGTGTGTGTGTGTCCAGTGTGTGTGTGTGTTCAGTGAGTGTGTGTGTGTGTGTGTGTCCAGTGAGTGTGTGTGTGTGTTTCCAGTGAGTGTGTGTGTGTGTTTCCAGTGAGTGTGTGTGTGTGTCCAGAGTGTGTGTGTGTGTGTCCAGAGTGTGTGTGTGTGTGTCCAGAGTGTGTGTGTGTGTGTCCAGAGTGTGTGTGTATGTGTGTCTGTGTCCAGAGTGTGTGTCCAGTGTGTGTGTGTGTCCAGTGTGTGTGTGTTTCCAGTGTGTGTGTGTGTGTGTCCAGTGTGTGTGTGTGTTCAGTGTGTGTGTGTGTGTGTGTGTCCAGAGTGTGTGGGTGTGTGTGTCCAGAGTGTGTGTGTGTGTGTGTCTAGTGTGTGTGTGTGTGTCCAGTTTGTGTGTGTGTGTGTGTGTCCAGTGTGTGTGTGTGTGCAGTGTGTGTGTGTGTGTGTTCAGTGTGTGTGTGTGTGTGTCCAGTGTGTGTGTGTGTGTGTGTGTGTGTCCAGTGTGTGTGTGTGTTCAGTGTGTGTGTTCAGTGTGTGTGTGTGTGTCCAGTGAGTGTGTGTGTGTGTCCAGTGAGTGTGTGTGTGTGTGTGTTTGTGTGTGTGTGTGTGTGTGTGTGTCCAGAGTGTGTGTGTGTGTGTCCAGAGTGTGTGTGTCTGTGTCCAGTGTGTGTGTGTCCAGTGTGTGTGTGTGTTCAGTGTGTGTGTGTGTGTGTGTGTGTGTCCAGTGAGTGTGTGTGTGTGTGTTTCCAGTGAGTGTGTGTGTGTGTGTGTGTGTGTGTGTGTGTGTGTGTCCAGAGTGTGTGTGTGTGTCTGTGTCCAGAGTGTGTGTCCAGTGTGTGTGTGTTTCCAGTGTGTGTGTGTGTGTGTGTGTGTCCAGTGTGTGTGTGTGTTCAGTGTGTGTGTGTGTGTTCAGTGTGTGTGTGTGTTCAGTGTGTGTGTGTGTCCAGTGAGTGTGTGTGTGTGTTTCAGTGTGTGTGTGTGTGTGTGTGTGTGTGTGTGTGTGTGTGTGTGTGTGTGTGTGTGTGTGTGTGTGTGAGAGTATGTGCCCAGTGTGTGTGTGTGTGTGTGTGTGTGTGTGTGTGTGTGTCCAGTGTGTGTGTGTGTGTGTGTGTGTGTGTGTGTGTGTGTGTGTGTGTGTGTGTGTGTGTGTGTGTGTGTGTGTGTGTCTAGTGTGTGTGTGTGTGTGTGTGTGTGTGTTCAGTGTGTGTGTGTGCGTGTGTGTGTGTCCAGTGAGTGTGTGTGTGTGTCCAGTGAGTGTGTGTGTGTGTGTGTGTGTGTCCAGTGAGTGTGTGTGTGTCCAGTGAGTGTGTGTGTGTGTGTGTGTCCAGTGAGTGAGTGTGTGTGTGTGTGTGTGTGTCCAGTGAGTGTGTGTGTGTGTGTGTCCAGTGAGTGTGTGTGTGTGTGTGTCCAGAGTGTGTGTCTGTGTCCAGTGTGTGTGTGTCCAGTGTGTGTGTGTGTTCAGTGAGTGTGTGTGTGTGTGTGTGTCCAGTGAGTGTGTGTGTGTGTTTCCAGTGAGTGTGTGTGTGTGTTTCCAGTGAGTGTGTGTGTGTGTCCAGAGTGTGTGTGTGTGTGTCCAGAGTGTGTGTGTATGTGTGTCTGTGTCCAGAGTGTGTGTCCAGTGTGTGTGTGTGTCCAGTGTGTGTGTGTTTCCAGTGTGTGTGTGTGTGTGTCCAGTGTGTGTGTGTGTTCAGTGTGTGTGTGTGTGTGTGTGTCCAGAGTGTGTGGGTGTGTGTGTCCAGAGTGTGTGTGTGTGTGTGTCTAGTGTGTGTGTCTGTGTCCAGTGTGTGTGGGTGTGTGTGTCCAAAGTGTGTGTGTGTGTGTGTCTAGTGTGTGTGTCTGTGTCCAGTGTGTGTGTGTGTGTGTGTCCAGTGTGTGTGTGTCCAGTGTGTGTGTGTGTGTGTTCAGTGTGTGTGTGTGTGTCCAGTTTGTGTGTGTGTGTGTGTGTGTCCAGTGTGTGTGTGTGTGCAGTGTGTGTGTGTGTTCAGTGTGTGTGTGTGTGTGTGTCCAGTGTGTGTGTGTGTGTGTGTGTGTGTCCAGTGTGTGTGTGTGTTCAGTGTGTGTGTGTGTGTTCAGTGTGTGTGTGTGTGTCCAGTGAGTGTGTGTGTGTGTCCAGTGTGTGTGTGTGTGTGTGTTTGTGTGTGTGTCCAGTGTGTGTGTGTGTGTGTGTGTCCAGAGTGTGTGTGTGTGTGTCCAGAGTGTGTGTGTCTGTGTCCAGTGTGTGTGTGTCCAGTGTGTGTGTGTGTTCAGTGTGTGTGTGTGTGTGTGTGTCCAGTGAGTGTGTGTGTGTGTGTTTCCAGTGAGTGTGTGTGTGTGTGTGTGTGTGTGTGTGTCCAGAGTGTGTGTGTGTGTCTGTGTCCAGAGTGTGTGTCCAGTGTGTGTGTGTGTGTGTCCAGTGTGTGTGTGTGTTCAGTGTGTGTGTGTGTGTTCAGTGTGTGTGTGTGTGTTTCCAGTGTGTGTGTGTGTGTGTCCAGTGTGTGTGTGTGTTCAGTGTGTGTGTGTGTTCAGTGTGTGTGTGTGTTCAGTGTGTGTGTGTGTCCAGTGAGTGTGTGTGTCCAGTGAGTGTGTGTGTGTGTGTTTCAGTGTGTGTGTGTGTGTGTGTGTGTGTGTGTGTGAGAGAGTATGTGCCCAGTGTGTGTGTGTGTGTGTGTGTGTGTGTGTGTGTGTGTGTGTGTGTGTGTGTGTGTGTGTGTGTGTGTGTGTGTGTGTGTCCAGTGTGTGTGTGTGTGTGTGTGTCCAGTGTGTGTGTGTGTGTGTCTAGTGTGTGTGTGTGTCTAGTGTGTGTGTGTGTCTAGTGTGTGTGTGTGTCTAGTGTGTGTGTGTGTGTGTGTGTGTGTGTGTGTGTCCAGTGTGTGTGTGTGTGTCCAGTGTGTGTGTGTGTGTGTGTGTGTGTGTGTGTCCAGTGTGTGTGTGTGTGTGTGTGTGTCCAGTGTGTGTATGTGTGTGTGTCCAGTGTGTGTATGTGTCCAGTGTGTGTATGTGTCCAGTGTGTGTGAGTGTGTGAGTGAGTGAGTGTGTGAGTGAGTGTGTGTGAGAGTGTGTGAGTGTGTGAGTGAGTGTGTGTGAGAGTGTGTGTGAGTGTGAGTGTGTGTGTGAGTGTGTTTGTGTGTGTCCAGTGTGTGTGTGTGTGTGTGTGTGTGTCCAGTGTGTGTATGTGTGTGTTCAGTGTGTGTGTGTGTCCAGAGTGTGTATGTGTCCAGTGTGTGTGTGTGTCCAGTGTGTGTGTGTGTCCAGTGTGTGTGTGTGTCCAGTGTGTGTATGTGTCCAGTGTGTGTGTGTGAGAGTGTGTGTGAGAGTGTGTGTGAGAGTGTGTGTGAGAGTGTGTGTGTGTGTCCAGTGTGTGTATGTGTCCAGTGTGTGTATGTGTCCTGTGTGTGTGAGAGTGTGTGAGAGTGTGTGTGAGAGTGTGTGTGTGTGTCCAGTGTGTGTGTGTGTCCAGTGTGTGTATGTGTCCAGTGTGTGTATGTGTCGAGTGTGTGTGAGAGTGTGTGTGAGAGTGTGTGTGTGTGTCCAGTGTGTGTATGTGTCCAGTGTGTGTATGTGTCCTGTGTGTGTGAGAGTGTGTGTGAGAGTGTGTGTGAGAGTGTGTGTGAGAGTGTGTGTGAGAGTGTGTGTGAGAGTGTGTGTGAGAGTGTGTGTGAGAGTGTGTGTTATTATTTACAGGGACAGAGTCCCAAACCCTAAACGCTGGATAGAGGGGCTCAGTGAATGTGGAGGTGAATGTGATCAGGTGGGTCAGTGTGTCAGAGGAGGCTCTATAGAAGGACAGAGTGCCGGCTGACCAGTCCAGATACACTCCTACTCTGTGGGAGCTGGAGGGGCGGACGTCTATGGTAGTGGGATTATTATTATACCAGCTGGAGGAGGGGACGTCTATGGTAGTGGAGTTATTATTATACCAGCTGGAGGAGGGGACGTCTATGGTAGTGGGATTATTATTATACCAGCTGGAGGAGGGGACGTCTATGGTAGTGGAGTTATTATTATACCAGCTGGAGGAGGGGACGTCTATGGTAGTGGAGTTATTATTATACCAGCTGGAGGAGGGGAGGTCTATGGTAGTGGAGTTATTATTATACCAGCTGGAGGAGGGGACGTCTATGGTAGTGGAGTTATTATTATACCAGCTGGAGGAGGGGACGTCTATGGTAGTGGAGTTATTATTATACCAGCTGGAGGAGGGGACGTCTATGGTAGTGGAGTTATTATTATACCAGCTGGAGGAGAGGACGTCTATGGTAGTGGAGTTATTATTATACCAGCTGGAGGAGGGGACGTCTATGGTAGTGGAGTTATTATTATACCAGCTGGAGGAGGGGACGTCTATGGTAGTGGAGTTATTATTATACCAGCTGGAGGAGGGGACGTCTATGGTAGTGGGATTATTATTATACCAGCTGGAGGAGGGGACGTCTATGGTAGTGGAGTTATTATTGGAGGAGGGGACGTCTATGGTAGTGGAGTTATTATTATACCAGCTGGAGGAGGGGACGTCTATGGTAGTGGAGTTATTATTATACCAGCTGGAGGAGGGGACGTCTATGGTAGTGGAGTTATTATTATACCAGCTGGAGGAGGGGACGTCTATGGTAGTGGAGTTATTATTATACCAGCTGGAGGAGGGGACGTCTATGGTAGTGGAGTTATTATTATACCAGCTGGAGGAGGGGACGTCTATGGTAGTGGAGTTATTATTATACCAGCTGGAGGAGAGGACGTCTATGGTAGTGGAGTTATTATTATACCAGCTGGAGGAGGGGACGTCTATGGTAGTGGAGTTATTATTATACCAGCTGGAGGAGGGGACGTCTATGGTAGTGGAGTTATTATTATACCAGCTGGAGGAGGGGACGTCTATGGTAGTGGAGTTATTATTATACCAGCTGGAGGAGGGGACGTCTATGGTAGTGGAGTTATTATTATACCAGCTGGAGGAGGGGACGTCTATGGTAGTGGAGTTATTATTATACCAGCTGGAGGAGGGGACGTCTATGGTAGTGGAGTTATTATTATACCAGCTGGAGGAGGGGACGTCTATGGTAGTGGAGTTATTATTATACCAGCTGGAGGAGGGGACGTCTATGGTAGTGGAGTTATTATTATACCAGCTGGAGGAGGGGACGTCTATGGTAGTGGAGTTATTATTATACCAGCTGGAGGAGGGGAGGTCTATGGTAGTGGAGTTATTATTATACCAGCTGGAGGAGGGGACGTCTATGGTAGTGGAGTTATTATTATACCAGCTGGAGGAGGGGACGTCTATGGTAGTGGAGTTATTATTATACCAGCTGGAGGAGGGGACGTCTATGGTAGTGGAGTTATTATTATACCAGCTGGAGGAGGGGACGTCTATGGTAGTGGAGTTATTATTATACCAGCTGGAGGAGGGGAAGTCTATGGTAGTGGAGTTATTATTATACCAGCTGGAGGAGGGGACGTCTATGGTAGTGGAGTTATTATTATACCAGCTGGAGGAGGGGACGTCTATGGTAGTGGAGTTATTATTATACCAGCTGGAGGAGGGGACGTCTATGGTAGTGGAGTTATTATTATACCAGCTGGAGGAGGGGACGTCTATGGTAGTGGAGTTATTATTATACCAGCTGGAGGAGGGGAAGTCTATGGTAGTGGAGTTATTATTATACCAGCTGGAGGAGGGGACGTCTATGGTAGTGGAGTTATTATTATACCAGCTGGAGGAGGGGACGTCTATGGTAGTGGAGTTATTATTATACCAGCTGGAGGAGGGGACGTCTATGGTAGTGGAGTTATTATTATACCAGCTGGAGGAGGGGACGTCTATGGTAGTGGAGTTATTATTATGCCTGGCAATGTAACTGTTGTCAGAGCAGAACAGACTCCAGGACTTGTCATTCCATCCAAGACAACAGTCATCACCCCCTCCTCTCCTGTTGATTCCTTTATATGTCACTCCTATACCAGCCCCTCTCCCACTCCACTCTACCTCCCAGTAACAGCGCCCAGTCAGACCCTCTCTACACAGCACCTGTCTCCAGTCCTCAAATCTCTCTGGGTGATCAGGATACGGCTGCTCCTCTGTCCTACATGTCACCTTTCTGTTCTCCTCAGACAGAGAGAGGAATCTGTTTACTGTGTTTAGGTCCAGTGTGAGATCACAGACATCTGATGGATGAAACCAGACACATTATTAGAAATCATCATCATTCACATTAGAATGTTAACTCACTTTTCACTAATTCATTTAATGTAGATGTTTCTAGGTATCAAAAGGAGAAGTTAAGGTAACTTGAGACTTGTTGAATGATCACATGTTATACTGTATGGTAATATAATACACACTTATTCACATTAATTACACACACACACACGTCAACTCTTTGTAAACTTTGGTGTCCCTGATTTCTGCTTCTGTAGAACTACAGCTGATATTTAATATGACCAAGTCAGTAATGATGGTGGTCTTTGACTTTGACTTAACTTGAATTAAGACTTATTCTTAGTCATATTCTTCACAGCAGTCAACACTCACATTTTCTAATCCCAGGTTTCATTCTGAACTCTCCACCATGTTCCACACTGTAGCGGTAAGCAGAAGAACAGACAGTCATTGAGGGATACACCTGAACTCACTCACACACACGCACGCGCACACACACACACACACACACACACACACACACAACTTTGTCCAAGTGGTGGTAAGAATGTTTGTCTTAACTAGCCTGAAAAGTCAAACATGTCTGATATGAACATTGACATAAACCCTCTACATACTTGAGTTTCTCCAGTCTGCAGTGTGGATCCTCCAGTCCAGCAGAGAGCAGTCTGACTCCTGAGTCTCCTGGGTGATTGTAGCTCAGGTCCAGCTCTCTCAGGTGTGAGGGCTTTGACCTCAGAGCTGAGACCAGAGAAGCACAGCCTTCCTCTGTGACTAGACAGCCTGACAGCCTGCAAAGAGTCAAATCATATTAAAATCACACTGCTATTCTTTGGTGGTGAAAATAGTGGCAGTATATTTCTTCAGCATATTCAGATATATCAGTGTCCTGAAACCTGCCATATCTATTCAGAAATTAATGTATCATATTATAAATGACAAATTATCAAAGTTTTGCCTGCAGATAGAAACATGTATAGTACAAATATTTGAGTAGACTGACCAGACCAGTTTAAAAGCAGTATCAGTCAAAAGACAAACTGAGGTATCAGATTTAGATTGTATTGAGTATACAGTCCACACCATGTCTATTTTGACAGTGAAGTTAACATTTTAAATGTGGCTCTATACTCCAACATTTTGGATTTCAGATCAAATGTTACATATGAGGTGACAGTATATAATGTCACCTTTTATTTGAGGATAATTTCATACATATCTGTTTCACCATTTAGAAAAATGAAAGCGCTTCATGTATCTAGTCCCCCTATTTAAAAAAGTCATATGTTTTCTGACCAATTCACTCATAGTCTATTAAATTAGTCAAAAGTTTAGTTTTTGGTCCCATATTCTTTGACTGCAATGACTACATCAACCCTGTGACTGCCATGATTGAGAAAGATCATGAATAATAATGAGTGAGAGTTACAGAGGCCACAACAAAACATGCTAACCTCTCACCATTACCAATAACAGAGGCTACAACAAAACATGCTAACCTCTCACCATTACCAATAACAGAGGCTACAACAAAACATGCTAACCTCTCACCATTACCAATAACAGAGGCTACAACAAAACATGCTAACCTCTCACCATTACCAATAACAGAGGCTTCAACAAAACATGCTAACCTCTCACCATTACCAATAACAGAGGCTACAACAAAACATGCTAACCTCTCACCATTACCAATAACAGAGGCTACAACAAAATACTTGTTGACCAACTACAGGAATACTGACCTCAGAGTCTCCAGTTTACAGTGGGGATCCTCCAGTACAGCAGAGAGCAGCTTCACTCCTGAATCCTTCAGGTCATTGTTACTCAGATCCAGCTCTCTCAGGTGTGAGGGGTTTGAACTGAGAACTGAGGCCAACACTTTACAGGATGTGTTTCTGAGTTTACAGCCAGTGAGTCTGCCAACACAGAAGAAATACAATGACAGACAGGTTGTATTAAAATGATACGCTTAGCTTTCTCTGTTTACGCTGTTACCCATTTACAAATAATGTGTTGGGTTTGACCACAGATCTGAGACCAGAGAAGCACAGCCTTCCTCTGTGACTCCACAGCCTGACAGCCTGCAAAGAGTCAAATCATATTAAAATCACACTGCTATTCTTTGGTGGTGAAAATAGTGGCAGTATATTTCTTCAACATATTCAGATATATCAGTCATGAAACCTGCAATATCTATTTAGAAATTAATGTATCATATTATAAATTATCAACGTTTTGCCTGCAGATAGAAACATGTATAATACAAATATTTGAGTAGACTGACCAGACCAGTTTAAAAGCAGTATCAGTCAAAAGACAGACAGTGAGGTATCAGATTTAGATTGTATTGAGTATACAGTCCACACCATATCTATTTTGACAGTGAAGATAACATTTTAAATGTGGCTCTAAACTCCAACATTTTGGATTTCAGATCAAATGTTTCATATGAGGTGACAGTATATAATGTCACCTTTTATTTGAGGGTATTTTAATACATATCTGTTTCACCATTTAGAAAAATGAAAGCACTTTATGCATCTAGTCCCCTATTTAAAGAAGTCATATGTTTTCTGACCAATTCACTTAAACCTGTTAGGGCTAGGGGGCAGTATTGACACGGCTGGATAAAAAACGTACCCGATTTAATCTGGTTACTACTCCTGCCCAGTAACTAGAATATGCATATAATTATTGGCTTTGGATAGAAAACACCCTAAAGTTTCTAAAACTGTTTGAATGGTGTCTGTGAGTATAACAGAACTCCTATGGCAGGCCAAAACCTGAGAAGATTTCAAGCAGGAAGTGGCCTGTCTGAGAAGTAGTGTTTCATCTTGGCTCTTTTTATTGAAGACTCAGGATCTGTGCAATAACGTGACACTTCCTACGGCTTCCATAGGGTCTCAGAGCCCGGGAAAAAGTTGAACGATATCGAGGCAGGCTCTGGCTGAAACACTTTATCGCTTTTGGCAAGTGGCCACTCAGAGTACTATGGGCTTAGGCGCGTGCCCACTTCGACCGAATGATTTCTTTTCCTTTGTCTGTTTAGCTATAAGCAGATTCCCGGTCGGAATATTATCGCTTTTTTATGAGAAAAATGGCATAAAAATTGATTTTAAACAGCGGTTGACATGCTTTGAAGTACGGTAATGGAATATTTAGATTTTTTTTGTCACGAATTGCACCATGCTCGCTACCCTTATTTACCCTTTAGGATAGTGTCTAGAACGCACAAACAAAACGCCGCTGTTTGGATATAACGATGGATTATTTTGGACCAAACCAACATTTGGTATTGAAGTAGAAGTCCTGGGAGTGCATTCTGACGAAGACAACAAAGGTAATAACATTTTTCTTATAGTAAATCTGACTTTGATGAGTGCTAAACTTGCTGGGTGTCTAAATAGCTAGCCCTGTGATGCCGGGCTATCTACTGAGAATATTGTAAAATGTGCTTTCAACGAAAAGCTATTTTAAAATCGGACATATCGAGTGCATAGAGGAGTTCTGTATCTATAATTCTTAAAATAATTGTTATGCTTTTTGTGAACGTTTATCGTGAGTAATTTAGTAAATTCACCGGCAGTGTTCGGTGGGAATGCTAGTCACATGCTAGTCACTTGCTAATGTAAAAAGCTGGTTTTTGATATAAATATGAACTTGATTGAACAAAACATGCATGTATTGTATAACATAATGTCCTAGGGTTGTCATCTGATGAAGATCATCAAAGGTTAGTGCTACATTTACCTGTGGTTTGGGTTTATGTGACATTATATGCTAGCTTGAAAAATGGGTGTCTGATTATTTCTGGCTGGGTACTCTGCTGACATAATCTAATGTTTTGCTTTCGTTGTAAAACCTTTTTGAAATCGGACAGTGTGGTTAGATTAACGAGAGTCTTATCTTTAAATAGCTGTAAAATAGTCATATTTTTGAAAAATTGAAGTAATATCATATCTAAGGATTTGAATAACGCGCCACAGGATTCAACTGGCTGTTGAGTAGGTGGGACGCAAGCGTCCCACCTAGCCCATAGAGGTTAAAGTGTGTTAAATTAGTCAAAAGTTTAGTATTTGGTCCCATATTCTTTGACTGCAATGACTACATCAAGCCTGTGACTGCCATGATTGAGAAAGATCATGAATAATAATGAGTGAGAGAGTTACAGAGGCTGCAACAAAACATGCTAACCTCTCACCATTACCAATAACAGAGGCTACAACAAAACATGCTAACCTCTCACCATTACCAATAACAGAGACTACAACAAAACATGCTAACCTCTCACCATTACCAATAACAGAGGCTACAACAAAACATGCTAACCTCTCACCATTAACAATAACAGAGACTACAACAAAACATGCTAACCTCTCACCATTACCAATAACAGAGGCTACAACAAAACATGCTAACCTCTCACCATTACCAATAACAGAGGCTACAACAAAACATGCTAACCTCTCAGCATTACCAATAACAGAGGCTACAACAAAACATGCTAACCTCTCACCTTTATCCCCAAATTAAAGGTGACATTCTGTACTGTCGCCTGATATGAAACATTCGATCTCAAATCCAAAATGCTGGAGCATAGCACCACATTTAAAACTGTAAGCTTCACTGTCCAAACACATATGGTGTGGACTATGTGTGCCTGGTAAACACATGTGGATCTGGTGAACAGTTATCACTTGTTGACCAACTACAGGAATACTGACCTCAGAGTCTCCAGTCTGCAGTGTGGATCCTCCAGTCCAGCAGAGAGCAGCTCCACTCCTGAATCCTTCAGGTCATTGTTACTCAGGTCCAGCTCTCTCAGGTGTGAGGGATTTTAACTGAGAACTGAGGCCAACACTTTACAGGATGTGTCTGTGAGTTTACAGCCAGTGAGTCTGCCAACACAGAAGAAATACAATGACAGACAGGTTGTATTAAAATTATACGCTTAGCTTTCCCTGTTTACGCTGTTACCCGTTTACAAATAATGTGTTGGGTTTGACCACAGAGCTGAGACCAGAGGAGCACAGCCTTCCTCTGTGACTAGACAGCCTGACAGCCTGCAAAGAGTCAAATCATATTAAAATCACACTGCTATTCTTTGGTGGTGAAAATAGTGGCAGTATATTTCTTCAACATATTCAGATACATCAGTGTCCTGAAACCTGCCATATCTACTCATAAATTAAAGTATCATATTATAAATTACAAATTATCAAAGTTTTGCCTGCAGATAGAAACATGTATAATACAAATATTTGAGTAGACTGACCAGACCAGTTTAAAAGCAGTATCAGTCAAAAGACAGACAGTGAGGTATCAGATTTAGATTGCATTGAGTATACAGTCCACACCATATCTATTTTGACAGTGAAGATAACATTTTAAATGTGGCTCTAAACTCCAACATTTTGGATTTCAGATCAAATGTTTCATATGAGGTGACAGTATATAATGTCACCTTTTATTTGAGGATATTTTCATACATATCTGTTTCACCGTTTAGAAAAATGAAAGCAGTTTATGTATCTAATCCCCCTATTTAAAGAAGTCATATGTTTTCATATGTTTTCTGACCAATTCACTTAAAGTGTATTAAATTAGTCAAAAGTTTAGTATTTGGTCCCATATTCTTTGACTGCAATGACTACATCAAGCCTGTGACTGCCATGATTGAGAAAGATCATGAATAATAATGAGTGAGAGACTTACAGAGGCTACAACAAAACATGCTAACCTCTCACCATTACCAATAACAGTGGATACAACAAAACATGCTAACCTCTCACCATTACCAATAACAGAGGCTACAACAAAATATGCTAACCTCTCACCATTACCAATAACAGTGGATACAACAAAACATGCTAACCTCTCACCATTACCAATAACAGAGGCTACAACAAAATATGCTAACCTCTCACCATTACCAAAAACAGAGGCTACAACAAAACATGCTAACCTCTCACCATTACCAATGTATTTATTTATAAGCACCTCACATTGTGGTTACTCACTACATGGTAGATATTCCCTCAGCGAAGTATGGCAGTTCCATGCAGGTTTCCTCACCAAGTCCAAGGCAGCACAGCTACCCATGCAGACAGTACTCCTTAGTAACCGATATCCCCATGGCAACACGAACTCGTTTAGCTTCCCAAGCAATTATCTCCCGGTGTCACACGATGCTAGGCTAACCTCTAGGGTGGCTAATACCTCCACAACGAGACGGTAGCTTCAGTCTTTACTAAGTTTTAACTAAATTATAACAACTCTTTTATTAAATAAAACATGTATTTCCCTTCATGTCTTAGTAGCTATGGGTTTTGTTGTAGTTCTGTCGTCTTCTTTTATAATTTTTCTTCACCAACCGTCCTGAGGTAAAACGTCCATCCTTTCATCAACGTCTTTTTCCCTCCCGTTAACCAGGTCAACTCCCATTGGCCACAACTTAACAAGCGACCTTATTGGTCAAAACGTAAACTTCAAAGTAAAACAAACTATTCACTTATACATTAAATAAATATTTCTTCAAAAAGCATAATGCATTAACAACATTACAGTTTAGGAGCAATTCAATCATCTTTTAAATATAATACCAATTAATTATAACAAATAAACTCAATACTTGGTTCAAACAAGGGTATTACACAAACATACAGTCAATAATACAGTAGAATAATAAGTCTATATACAATGTGAGCAAATGAAGTGAAATAAGGGAAGTAAAGGCAAAAAAAGGCCATGGTGGCAAAGTAAATACAATATAGCAAGTAAAACACTGGAATGGTAGATATGCAGTGGAAGAAAGTGCAAAGTAGAAATAATGGGGTGCAAAGGAGCTAAATAAATAAATACAGTAGGGGAAGAAGTAGTTGGGCTAAATTATAGATGGGCTATGTACAGGTGCAGTAATCTGTGAGCTGCTCTGACAGCTGGTGCTTAAAGCTAGTGAGGGAGATAAGTGTTTCCAGTTTTAGAGATTTTTGTAGTTCGTTCCAGTCATTGGCAGCAGAGAACTGGAAGAAGAGGCGGCCGAAGGAGGAATTGGCTTTGGGGGTGACCAGAGAGATATACCTGCTGGAGCGCGTGCTACAGGTGGGTGCTGCTATGGTGACCAGTGAGCGGAGATAAGGGGGGACTTTACCTAGCAGGGTCTTGTAGATGACCTGGAGCCAGTGGGTTTGGCGACGAGTATGAAGCGAGGGCCAGACAATGAGAGCGTACAGGTCGCAGTGGTGGGTAGTACAGTGGGGGAAAAAAGTATTTGATCCCCTGCTGATTTTGTACGTTTGCCCACTGACAAAGAAATGATCAGTCTATAATTTTAATGGTAGGTTTATTTGAACAGTGAGAGACAGAATAACAGCAAAAAAATCAAGAAAAACGCATGTCAAAAATGTTATACAATTATTTGCATTTTAATGAGGGAAATAAGTATTTGACCCCTCTGCAAAACATGACTTAGTACTTGGTGGCAAAACCCTTGTTGGCAATCACAGAGGTCAGACGTTTCTTGTAGTTGGCCACCACGTTTGCACACATCTCAGGAGGGATTTTGTCCCACTCCTCTTTGCAGATCTTCTCCAAGTCATTAAGGTTTCGAGGCTGACGTTTGGCAACTCGAACCTTCAGCTCCCTCCACAGATTTTCTATGGGATTAAGGTCTGGAGACTGGCTAGGCCACTCCAGGACCTTAATGTGCTTCTTCTTGAGCCACTCCTTTGTTGCCTTGGCCGTGTGTTTTGGGTCATCGTCATGCTGGAATACCCATCCACAACCCATTTTCAATGCCCTGGCTGAGGGAAGGAGGTTCTCACCCAAGATTTGACGGTACATGGCCCCGTCCTTCGTCCCTTTGATGCAGTGAAGTTGTCCTGTCCCCTTAGCAGAAAAACACCCCCAAAGCATAATGTTTCCACCTCCATGTTTGACGGTGGAGATGGTGTTCTTGGGGTCATAGGCAGCAATCCTCCTCCTCCAAACACGGCGAGTTGACTTGATGTCAAAGAGCTCCATTTTGGTCTCATCTGACCACAACATTTTCACCCAGTTGTCCTCTGAATCATTCAGATGTTCATTGGCAAACTTCAGACGGGCATGTATATGTATTCTTGAGCAGGAGGACCTTGCGGGCGCTGTAGGATTTCAGTCCTTCACGGCGTAGTGTGTTACCAATTGTTTTCTTGGTGACTGTGGTCCCAGCTGCCTTGAGATCATTGACAAGATCCTCCCGTGGAGTTCTGGGCTGATTCCTCACCGTTCTCATGATCATTGCAACTCCATGAGGTGAGATCTTGCATGGAGCCCCAGGCCGAGGGATATTGACAGTTCTTTTGTGTTTCTTCCATTTGCGAATAATCGCACCATATGTTGTCACCTTCTTACCAAGCTGCTTGGCGATGGTCGTGTAGCCCATTCCAGCCTTGTGTAGGTCTACAATCTTGTCCCTGACATCCTTGGAGAGCTCTTTGGTCTTGGCCATGGTGGAGAGTTTGGAATCTGATTGATTGATTGCTTCTGTGGTCAGGTGTCTTTTTTTACAGGTAACAAGTTGCGGTTAGGAGCACTCCCTTTAAGAGTGTGCTCCTAATCTCAGCTCGTTACCTGTATAAAAGACACCTGGGAGCCAGAAATCTTTCTGATTGAGAGGGGGTCAAATACTTATTTCCCTCATTAAAATGCAAATCAAATTATAACATTTTTGACATGCGTTTTTCTGGATGTTTTTGTTGTTATTCTGTCTCTCACTGTTCAAATAAACCATTAAAATTATAGACTGATCCTTTCTTTGTCAGTGGGCAAACGTACAAAATCAGCAGGGGATCAAATACTTTTTTCCCCCACTGTATATGGGGCTTTGGTGACAAAACGGATGGCACTGTGATAGACTGCATCCAATTTATTGAGTAGGGTATTGGAGGCTATTTTGTAAATGACATCGCCGAAGTCGAGGATCGGTAGGATGGTCAGTTTTATAAGGGTATGTTTGGCAGCATGAGTGAAGGATGCTATGTTGCGAAATAGGAAGCCAATTCTAGATTTAACTTTGGATTGGATATGCTTATAGTGAGTCTGGAAGGAGAGTTTACAGTCTAACCAGACACCTAGGTATTTGTAGTTGTCCACATATTCTAAGTCAGAACCGTCCAGAGTAGTGATGCTGGACAGGCGGGCAGGTGCAGGCAGCGATCGGTTGAAGAGCATGCATTTAGTTTTACTTGTATTTAAGAGCAGTTGGAGGCCACGGAAGGAGAGTTGTATGGCATTGAAGCTCGTCTGGTTAGTTAGTTAACACAGTGTCCAAAGAAGGGCCAGAAGTATACAGAATAACACCAATAACAGAGGGGGTCTGATCTTTGTGCCTCTGTAACTTTCTCATTTATCATTATTCACGAATCATTCATGATTATTCATAATCATGGTAGCATCCACATGAATGTAGAAGTGTTCAGAAACATCTTCTATTCTTACTGACAATACAAGTGAAATGACTCCAAAATGACAGGACATTATTCACCATTCAGTTTCTATTAGGAAAAACATCATTCAAAACACAACCAAGACAAACTGAAAATGCATTCAACAAGTTTGTAGAATCACAAGCTTGATGTAATCACTGCAGGAATGGAATATGGGACCAAATACTAAACTTATGGCTACTTTAATACAATATAAGTAAATTTGTCCAAATAATTAAGACTTCTTCAAATGGGAGAACTACGTACAGAAAGTGCTTTAATTTCTAAACGGTAAAACAGATATGTATGAAAATACCGTCAAATAAAAGGTGACATTCTGTAAGGTCACCTAATATGAAACATCTCAAATCCAAAATGCTGGAGGATAGCACCAAATGTAAAACTGTAAGCTTCACTGTCCAAACACATATGGTGTGGACTATGTGTGCCTGGTAAACACATGTGGATCTGGTGAAGAGTTATCACTTGTTGACCAACTACAGGAATACTGACCTCAGAGTCTCCAGTCTGCAGTGTGGATCCTCCAGTCCAGCAGAGACCAGCTTCACTCCTGAATCCTTCAGGTCATTGTTACTCAGGTCCAGCTCTCTCAGGTGTGAGGGGTTTGACCTCGGAGCGGAGGCCAGAGAAGCACAGCCTTCCTCTGTGACTAGACAGCCTGACAGCCTGCAAAGAGTCAAATCATATTAAAATCACACTGCTATTCTTTGGTGGTGAAAATAGTGGCAGTATATTTCTTCAACATATTCAGATACATCAGTGTCCTGAAACCTTCCATATCTATTCAGAAATGAATGTATCATATTATAAATTACAAATTATCAACGTTTTGCCTGCAGATAGAAACATGTATAGTACAAATATTTGAGTAGACTGACCAGACCAGTTTAAAAGCAGTATCAGTCAAAAGACAGACAGTGAGGTATCAGATTTAGATTGTATTGAGTATACAGTCCACACCATATCTATTTTGACAGTGAAGCTAACATTTTAAATGTGGCTCTATACTCCAACATTTTGGATTTCAGATCAAATGTTTCATATGAGGTTACAGTATATAATGTCACCTTTTATTTGAGGGTATTTTAATACATACAGTTGAAGTCAGAAGTTTACATATACCTTAGCCAAATGCATTTAAACTCAATTTTTACAATTCCTGACATTTAATCCTAGTAAAAATCCCCTGTCTTAGGTCAGTTAGGATCACCACTTTATTTTAAGAATGTGAAATGTCAGAATAATAGTAGAGAAAATGATTAATTTCAGCTTTTATTTCTTTCATCACATTCCCAGTGGGTCAGAAGTTTACATACACTCAATTAGTATTTGGTAGCATTGCCTTTAAATGGTTTAACTTGGGTTAAACGTTTCGGGTAGCCTTCCACAAGCTTCCCACAATAAGTTGGGTGAATTTTGGCCCATTCCTCCTGAAAGAGCTGGTGTAACTGAGTCAGGTTTGTAGGCCTCTTGCTCGCACACGCTTTTTCAGTTCTGCCCACAAATTTTCTATAGGATTGAGGTCAAGGTTTTGTGATGGCCACTCCAATACCTTGACTTTGTTGTCCTTAATCCATTTTGCCACAACTTTGGAAGTATGCTTGGGGTCATTTTCCATTTGGAAGACCCATTTGTGACCAAGCTTTAACTTCCTGACTGATGTCTTGAGATGTTGCTTCAATATATCCACGTAATTTTCCGCCCTCATGATGCCATCTATTTTGTGAAGTGCACCAGTCCCTCCTGCAGCAAAACACCCCCACAACATGATGCTGCCACCCCCGGGCTTCACGGTTGGGATGGTGTTCTTCGGCTTGCAAGCCTCCCCCTTTTTCCTCCAAACATAACGATGGTCATTATGGCCAAACAGTTCTTGTATTGTTTCATCTGACCAGAGGACATTTCTTCAAAAAGTATGATCTTTGTCCCCATGTGCAGTTGCAAACTGTAGTCTGGCTTTTTTTATGGTGGTTTTGGAGCAGTGGCTTCGTCCTTGCAGAGCGGCCTTTCAGATTATGTCGATATAGGACTCGTTTTACTGTGGATATAGATACTTTTGTACCTGTTTCCTCCAACATCTTCACAAGGTCCTTTGCTGTTGTTCTGGGATTGATTTGCACCAAAGTAAGTTCATCTCTAGGAGACAGAACGTGTCTCCTTCCTGAGCGGAATGGCGGCTGTGTGGTCCCATGGTGTTTAGACTTGCGTACTATTGATTGAACAGATGAACGCGTTACATTCAGGCGTTTGGAAATTGTTCCCAAGGATGAACCATACTTGTGGAGGTCTACAATTTTTTTTCTGAGATCTTGGCTGATTTCTTTTCATTTTCCCATGATGTCAAGCAAAGAGGCACTGAGTTTGAAGGTAGGCCTTGAAATACATCCAAATGATGTCAATTAGCCTACCAGATGCTTCTAAAGCCATAACATGATTTTCTGGAATTTTCCATGCTGTTTAAAGGCACAGTCAACTTAGTGTATGTAAACTTCTGACCCACTGGAATTGTGATACAGTGAATTATAAGTGAAATAATCTGTCTGTAAACAATTGTTTCAAAAATTACTTGTGTCATGCACAAAGTAGATGTCCTAACCGACTTGCCAAAACTATATAGTTTGTTAACAAGAAATTTGTGGAGAGGTTCAAAAACACGTTTTAATGACTCCAACCTAAGTGTATGTACACTTCCGACTTCAACTGTATGTGATTGACGATTAAAAATTAAATTCTGATGATGCCATGATTAAGAAAAATCATGAATAAATCATGAATCAGAATGAGTGAGAAAGTTACAGAGGCTACAACAAAACATGCTAACCTCTCACCATTACCAATAACAGAGGCTACAACAAAACATGCTAACCTCTCACCATTACCAATAACAGAGGCTACAACAAAACATGCTAACCTCTCACCATTACCAATAACAGAGGCTACAACAAAACATGCTAACCTCTCACCATTACCAATAACAGAGGCTACAACAAAACATGCTAACCTCTCACCATTACCAATAACAGAGGCTTCAACAAAACATGCTAACCTCTCACCATTACCAATAACAGAGGCTACAACAAAACATGCTAACCTCTCACCATTACCAATAACAGAGGCTACAACAAAACATGCTAACCTCTCACCATTACCAATAACAGAGGATACAACAAAACATGCTAACCTCTCACCATTACCAATAACAGAGGATACAACAAAACATGCTAACCTCTCACCATTACCAATAACAGAGGATACAACAAAACATGCTAACCTCTCACCATTACCAATAACAGAGGCTACAACAAAACATGCTAACCTCTCACCATTACCAATAACAGAGGCTACAACAAAACATGCTAACCTCTCACCATTACCAATTGCAGAGGCTACAACAAAACATGCTAACCTCTCACCATTACAAATAGCAGAGGCTACAACAAAACATGCTAACCTCTCACCATTACCAATAACAGAGACTACAACAAAACATGCTAACCTCTCACCATTACCAATAACAGAGGCTACAACAAAACATGCTAACCTCTCACCATTACCAATAACAGAGGCTACAACAAAACATGCTAACCTCTCACCATTACCAATAACAGAGGCTACAACAAAACATGCTAACCTCTCACCATTACCAATAACAGAGGCTACAACAAAACATGCTAACCTCTGACCATTACCAATAACAGAGGCTACAACAAAACATGCTAACCTCTCACCATTACCAATAACAGAGGCTACAACAAAACATGCTAACCTCTCACCATTACCAATAACAGAGGCTACAACAAAACATGCTAACCTCTCACCATTACCAATAACAGAGGATACAACAAAACATGCTAACCTCTCACCATTACCAATAACAGAGGCTACAGCAAAACATGCTAACCTCTCACCATTACCAGTAACAGAGGCTACAACAAAACACGCTAACCTCTCACCATTACCAATAACAGAGGATACAACAAAACATGCTCACCTCTCACCATTACCAATAACAACGGCTACAACAAAACATGCTAACCTCTCACCATTACCAATAACAGAGAATACAACAAAACATGCTAACCTCTCACCATTACCAATAAAGGAGGCTACAACAAAACATGCTAACCTCTCACCATTACCAATAACAGAGGCTACAACAAAACATGCTAACCTCTCACCATTACCAATAACAGAGGCTACAACAAAACATGCTAACCTCTCACCATTACCAATTGCAGAGGCTACAACAAAACATGCTAACCTCTCACCATTACAAATAGCAGAGGCTACAACAAAACATGCTAACCTCTCACCATTACCAATAACAGAGGCTACAACAAAACATGCTAACCTCTCACCATTACCAATAACAGAGGCTACAACAAAACATGCTAACCTCTCACCATTACCAATAACAGAGGCTACAACAAAACATGCTAACCTCTCACCATTACCAATAACAGAGGCTACAACAAAACATGCTAACCTCTCACCATTACCAATAACAGAGGCTACAACAAAACATGCTAACCTCTGACCATTACCAATAACAGAGGCTACAACAAAACATGCTAACCTCTCACCATTACCAATAACAGAGGCTACAACAAAACATGCTAACCTCTCACCATTACCAATAACAGAGGCTACAACAAAACATGCTAACCTCTCACCATTACCAATAACAGAGGATACAACAAAACATGCTAACCTCTCACCATTACCAATAACAGAGGCTACAGCAAAACATGCTAACCTCTCACCATTACCAGTAACAGAGGCTACAACAAAACACGCTAACCTCTCACCATTACCAATAACAGAGGATACAACAAAACATGCTCACCTCTCACCATTACCAATAACAACGGCTACAACAAAACATGCTAACCTCTCACCATTACCAATAACAGAGAATACAACAAAACATGCTAACCTCTCACCATTACCAATAACAGAGGCTACAACAAAACATGCTAACCTCTCACCATTACCAATAACAGAGGCTACAACAAAACATGCTAACCTCTCACCATTACCAATTGCAGAGGCTACAACAAAACATGCTAACCTCTCACCATTACAAATAGCAGAGGCTACAACAAACATGCTAACCTCTCACCATTACCAATAACAGAGACTACAACAAAACATGCTAACCTCTCACCATTACCAATAACAGAGGCTACAACAAAACATGCTAACCTCTCACCATTACCAATAACAGAGGCTACAACAAAACATGCTAACCTCTCACCATTACCAATAACAGAGGCTACAACAAAACATGCTAACCTCTCACCATTACCAATAACAGAGGCTACAACAAAACATGCTAACCTCTGACCATTACCAATAACAGAGGCTACAACAAAACATGCTAACCTCTCACCATTACCAATAACAGAGGCTACAACAAAACATGCTAACCTCTCACCATTACCAATAACAGAGGCTACAACAAAACATGCTAACCTCTCACCATTACCAATAACAGAGGATACAACAAAACATGCTAACCTCTCACCATTACCAATAACAGAGGCTACAGCAAAACATGCTAACCTCTCACCATTACCAGTAACAGAGGCTACAACAAAACACGCTAACCTCTCACCATTACCAATAACAGAGGATACAACAAAACATGCTCACCTCTCACCATTACCAATAAAGGAGGCTACAACAAAACATGCTAACCTCTCACCATTACCATTAACAGAGGCTACAACAAAACATGCTAACCTCTCACCATTACCAATAACAGAGGTTACAACAAAACATGCTAACCTCTCACCATTACCAATAACAGAGGCTACAACAAAACATGCTAACCTCTCACCATTACCAATAACAGAGGCTACAACAAAACATGCTAACCTCTCACCATTACCAATAACAGAGACTACAACAAAACATGCTAACCTCTCACCATTACCAATAACAGAGGCTACAACAAAACATGCTAACCTCTCACCATTACCAATAACAGAGGCTACAACAAAACATGCTAACCTCTCACCATTACCAGTAACAGAGGGGGTTTGATCTTTGTGCCTCCGTTTCTCATTTATCATCATTCACGATTCATTCATGGTTATTCATAATCATGGTAGCATCCACATGAATGTAGAAGTCACTGACAATAGAAGTGAAGTGACTCCAAAATGACAGGACATTATTTACTATTCAGTATCTATTAGGAAAAACATCATCCAAAACACAACCAAGACCAACTGCAAATGAATTCAACAAGTTAGTAGAATCACAAGCCTCACTGCAGGTGTCAGGAATCCCGCTTCCTGAGTCTGTTTCTGCCTGAGCTGACTGTTTTCTGTTTGGAGTCTAAGGGTGCGTTCAGGAACCTATCTGGTTGCCAGGCAACGAAGTTAGGCGGGAGATCTAGTGATATTATTACCCTGTCTGGTTGCTAGGCAACGAAGTTAGGCGGGAGATCTAGTGATTACCCTACACCTGCATCTCATCAACCTTCTGCACACCTGGTCCTGATCATCACCTCTTCATAAGCCCTGAGCTGACATCCATTCCCTGCTGGATCGTTAGCAACGAACAGCCTCATGTTACCTGAGCTAGTCTTGTTGTTTTGGTCTTGTTACTGGTTACCCCCCCCCCCCCGTTTACTCTGTCTACAGTCATCCTCCCGGAACATTCAACTCCCTTGACTGGCCGTCGGTGGATACAGTGACGTCATTGAATCCACCCATCTACTCTCATCAACTCACCTCTGCTCCCGCTCCGTCTCCTGGATCACTCAAATTACACATCAAGACTACCAATAAATACTCACCTTCATTTTACTCACCTTGTCCTGGTCTGCTTCTGGGTTCTGTCTTAGAGAAACGTGACAGCAGGCATGGAATATGGGACAACATGCTAAACTTATGACTACTTTAATACACTATAAGTAATATGTCCGAATAATTACGACTTTTTCAAATGGGAGAACTACATGCATAAAGTACTTTCATATCTGATAATACTGACCTCAGAGTCTCCAGTTTACAGTGGGGATTCTCCAGTACAGCAGAGAGCAGCTTCACTCCTGAATCCTTCAGGTCATTGTTACTCAGGTCCAGCTCTCTCAGGTGTGAGGGGTTTGACCTCAGAGCTGAGACCAGAGAATCACAGCCTTCCTCTGTGACTCCACAGCCTGACAGCCTGACAAAGAGATCATGACTTCAAACACATTGTTAACCTGTTAGGGCTAGGGGGCAGTATTGACACTCCTGGATAAAAAACATACCCGATTTAATCTGGTTACCACTCCTACCCAGTAACTAGAATATGCATATACTTATTACATATGGATAGAAAACACCCTACATTTTCTAAAACTGTTTGAATGGTGTCTGTGAGTATAACAGAACTCAAATGGCAGGTCAAAACCTGAGAGATTCCTTTACAGGAAGTGGCCTGTCTGACCATTTCTTGAACTTCTTTTCCATCTCTATCATTTACTAAGGATCTCTGCTCTAACGTGACACTTCCCACGTCGTCCATAGGCGCTCAGGGCCCGGGAAAAAACAGAATGTCGTCATTCCAGCCCCAGGCTGAAACACATTATCGCCTTTCTCAAGTGGCCGATCAAGGGACACTGGGCTTATGCGCGTGACCCCGACCGCCCCCGCCTTTGGGATTTTTTCCTCTGTTTGCCGAAAAGGAGATTCCCTGTCGGAATATTATCGCTTTTCTACGAGAAAAATGTCGTAAAAATGTATTTTAAACAGCGGTTGACATGCTTCGAAGTACGGTAATGGAATATTTAGAATTTTATTGTCACGAATTGCGCCATGCGCGCGACACTTCTTTACTATTTCGGATAGTGTCTGGAACGCACGAACAAAATGCCGCTATTCGGATATAACGATGGATTATTTTGGACCAAACCAACCTTTGTTATTGAAGTAGCAGTCCTGGGTGTGCATTCTGACGAAGACAACAAAAGGTAATCAAACTTTTATAATAGTAAATATGATTATGGTGAGTGCTAAACTTGCCGGGTGTCTAAATAGCGAGCCCGTGATGCCTGGGCTATGTACTTAGAATATTGCAAAATGTGCTTTCACCAAAAAGCTATTTTAAAATCGGACATATCGAGTGCATAGAGGAGGTCTGTATCTATAATTCTTTAAATAATTGTTATGCTTTTTGTGAACGTTTATCGTGAGTAATTTAGTAAAATGTTAGCGAATTCCCCGCAAGTTTGCGGGGGGTATGCTAGTTCTGAACGTCACATGCTAATGTAAAAAGCTGGTTTTTGATATAAATATGAACTTGATTGAACAAAACATGCATGTATTGTATAACATAATGTCCTAGGGTTGTCATCTGATGAAGATCATCAAAGGTGAGTGCTGCATTTAGCTGTCTTCTGGGTTTTGGTGACATTATATGCTGGCTTGAAAAATGGGTGTCTGATTATTTCTGGCTTGGTACTCTGCTGACATAATCTAATGTTTTGCTTTCGTTGTAAAGCCTTTTTGAAATCGGACAGTGTGGTTAGATTAACGAGAGTCTTGTCTTGAAATGGCTGTAAAATAGTCATATGTTTGAGAAATTGAAGTAATAGGATTTTTAAGGTTTTGAAAATCGCGCCACAGGCTGGCAGTGGCTGTTACGTAGGTGGGACGCAAGCGTCCCACCTAGCCCATAGAGGTTAATTTAGTGTAGAAGGACAATGGCAGATGCATTTGGTTAATTCTCCCAAACAACATATATATTCTTCTTCTGTGTCCTAGAATTGTATGGTCATATTGTTATACTAATGTGAAAATCAATGCATTTATTCACACACACACACACACACACACACACACACACACACACACACACACACACACACACACACACACACACACACACACACACACACACACACACACACACACACACACACACACACACACACGACACACACACACTGGACACACAGTCAGCATATAACTTTGTCCAAGTGGTGGTCAGAATGTTTGTATTACCTAGCCTGAAAAGTCAAACATGTCTGATATGAACATTGACATAAACCCTCTACATACTTGAGTTTCTCCAGTCTGCAGTGTGGATCCTCCAGTCCAGCAGAGAGCAGTCTGACTCCTGAGTCTCCTGGGTGATTGTAGCTCAGGTCCAGCTCTCTCAGGTGTGAGGGGTTTGACCTCAGAGCTGAGACCAGAGAAGCACAGCCTTCCTCTGTGACTCCACAGCCTGACAGCCTGCAACGAGATCATCATGACTTCACAAACACACTGTTTAGTTAACACCAGTAGTGTTGAAGGACAATGGAAGATGCATTTGGTTTATTCTCTCAAACAACATATAGATTCATCTTCCGTCAGCTACAATTGTATGGTCATATTGTTATACTAATGTGAAAATCAATGCATTTATTCAATGTTTTCAATGTAATATTATACACATATTATAATGCATATTTTTCTTTAACCTGAATATTTCTTCCTGATGATTAGATTTTATATGTCATTTTATGTACTCACAGAAATGCACTGGAGGCTTTGAACACTGGCAGCAGCCTCAGAAGACCTTCCTCTGATCTGGAGTATTTCTTCAGGTCAAACACATCCAGCTCCTTTTCTGAAGTCAGCAACACAAAGACCAGAGCTGACCACTGTGCAGGTGACAGGTTGGGTTTTGAGACACTTCCTGAGCTCAGGTAGCTTTGGATCTCCTCCACTAGAGAATGGTCATTCAGTTCATTCAGACAGTGGAACAGATTGATGCTCCTCTCTGGAGAGGGATTCTCCCTGATCTTCTCCTTGATGTAGTTCACTGTGTCTTCATGGCTCTGTGAGCTGCTTCTTGTCTTTGTCAGTAGACCTCGTAAGTGCTTCTGATTGGACTCCAGTGAGAGGCCCAGAAGGAAGCGGAGGAAAAGGTCCAGGTTTCCCATCTCACTGTGTAAGGCTTTATCCACAGCACTCTTGTAGAAAGAAACTTCAGACTTGTCTCTGTACAGCAGAGAAAAGATACTGGACTTTGTTTGCTGTTTGTCCATGAGATTCTCATTTTTGTTGATGAATGAGAGGAACACATACACAGCAGCCAGAAACTCCTGAATGCTCAGATGAACAAAGCAGTACACCTTGTCTTGGTACAGAACACATTCCTCTTTAAAGATCTGTGTGCACAATCCTGAGTACACAGAGGCTTCATTGACATCAATGCCAGCCTCTTTCAGGTCTTTTTCATAGAAAATCCGATTGCCCTTCACTAGCTGTTGAAAAGCCAGTTTTCCCAGTGACAGAATGCTCTCTTTATTCCAGTGTGGACCTGTCTCTTCTTTCCCAAGATACTTTTCATTCTTCTGTTTGGTATGAAACACCACAAGGTGTGTGTACATCTCAGTCAGAGTCTTGGGCATCTCTTCTCTCTTATGTTTCAGCATGTGTTCGAGGACTGTTGCAGAAATCCAACAGAAGACTGGAATGTGGCACATGATGTGGAGGCTCCTTGATGTCTTTATGTGTGAGATGATTCTGCTGGCCAGCTCCTCATCACTGAATCTCTTTCTGAAGTACTCCTCCTTCTGTGGGTCATTGAACCCTCGTACCTCTGTCACCTGGTCAACACACCCTGAAGGGATCTTATTGGCTGCTGCAGGTCGGGTAGTTATCCAGATGAGAGCAGAGGGAAGCAGATTTCCCTTGATGAGATTTGTCAGCAGAACATCCACTGAGGTTGACTCTGTGACGTCCCAACAGATCTTGTTCTTCTGGAAGTCTAGGGGCAGTCGGCACTCATCCA
>NW_027675339.1:2035000-2232500 GCF_965601325.2 Salmo salar | reverse complement strand
TGTATTTGTCCTGTGTGTGTGTATTTGTCCTGTGTGTGTGTATTTGTCCTGTGTGTGTCCGTGTGTTTGTGTGTCCTGTGTGTGTGTGTGTGTCCTGTGTGTGTGTGTGTTCTGTGTGTGTGTGTGTCCTGTGTGTGTGTGTGTGTCCTGTGTGTGTGTGTGTGTGTCCTGTGTGTGTGTGTGTGTGTGTCCTGTGTGTGTGTGTGTGTGTGTCCTGTGTGTGTGTGTGTGTGTGTGTGTGTGTGTGTGTCCTGTGTGTGTGTGTGTATGTCCTGTGTGTCCGTGTGTGTATGTCCTGTGTGTGTGTGTGTTTCACACTTGGACACACACAGGACATACACACACACACAGGACATACACACACGGACACACAGACAGGACACACACACACACACACACACAGTCACCATATAACTTTGTCCAAGTGGTGGTCAGAAGCCTGAAAAGTCAAACATGTCTGATATGAACATTGACATAAACCCTCTACATACTTGAGTTTCTCCAGTCTGCAGTGTGGATCCTCCAGTCCAGCAGAGAGCAGTCTGACTCCTGAGTCTCCTGGGTGATTGTAGCTCAGGTCCAGCTCTCTCAGGTGTGAGGGGTTTGACCTCAGAGCTGAGACCAGAGAAGCACAGCCTTCCTCTGTGACTAGACAGCCTGACAGCCTGCAAAGAGTCAAATCATATTAAAATCACACTGCTATTCTTTGGTGGTGAAAATAGTGGCAGTATATTTTTTCAACATATTCAGAAATATCAGTGTCCTGAAACCTGACATATCTATTCATAAATGTTTCATTATTATAAATGACACATTTTCCAAGTATTGCTTGTAGATAGAAAGATGCATATTATCAAATATTTGAGTAGACTGACCAGACCAGTTTAAAAGCAGTATCAGTCAAAAGACAGACAGTGAGGTATCAGATTTAGATTGTATTGAGTATACAGTCCACACCATATCTATTTTGACAGTGAAGATAACATTTTAAATGTGGCTCTAAACTCCAACATTTTACATTTCAGATCAAATGTTTCATATGAGGTGACAGTATATAATGTCACCTTTTATTTGAGGTTATTTTAATACATATCTGTTTTAACATTTAGAAAATGAAAAGCACTTTATGTATCTAGTCCCCCTATTTAAAGAAGTCATATGTTTTCTGACTAATTCACTCATAGTGTATTAAAGTAGTCAAAAGTTTAGTATTTGGTCCGATATTCCTTGAATGCAGCGACTACATCAAGTCTGTGTCACGCCCTGACCTTAGAGATCCTTTTATGTCTCTATTTTGGTTGGTCAGGGTGTGGGTGTGGGTGGGCATTCTATGTCCCTTTTTCTATGTTTGGTATTTCTTTGTTTTGGCCGGGTATGGCTCTCAATCAGGGACAGCTGTATATCGTTGTTGCTGATTGGGAGCCATACTTAGGCAGCCTGTTTTCCTTTGGGTTTTGTGGGTAGATGTTATTTTCTGTTTAGTTAATGTTCCTGACAGAACTGTTTAGCTGTTGCACTTTATTTTTTTGTTCATTCAAATAAGTTTCATGATGAGCACTAAACATGCTGCGCCTTGGTCCAATCCTTACGACACCCGTTACAGCCTGTGACTCAAACTCGTTGGTTACAATGCAGTTTGTTTTGGTTGTGTTTTGGGTTATATTTTGCTCATCAATAAAATGGTGGATGATGACTGGAGTAATTTTCTGTCTAAGTGATTTGGTAACATGTTTCTAAACACTACTAAATTAATCCTGATGATATCATGATTAAGAAAAATCATGAATGAATCATGAATAATAATGAGTGTGAAAGTTACAGAGGCTACAACAAAACACGCTAACCTCTCACCATTACCAATAACAGAGGCTACAACAAAACATGCTAACCTCTCACCATTACCAATAACAGAGGATACAACAAAACATGCTAACCTCTCACCATTACCAATAACAGAGGATACAACAAAACATGCTAACCTCTCACCATTACCAATAACAGAGGCTACAACAAAACATGCTAACTTCTCACCATTACCAATGTATTTATTTATAAGCACCTCACATTGTGGTTACTCACTACTTGGTGGATATTCCCTCAGCGAAGTATGGCAGTTCCATGCTGGTTTCCTCACCAAGTCCAAGGCAAGCACAGCTACCCATGCAGACAGTACTCCTTAGCCGTAACCGATATCCCCATGGCAACACGAACTCTTTAAGCTTCCCAAGCAATTATCTCCCGGTGTGACACGATGCTAGGCTAACCTCAATGCTGGCTAATACCTCCACAACGAGACGGTAGATTCAGTCTTTACTAAGTTTTAACTAAATTATAACAACTCTTTTATTAAATAAAACATGTATTTCCCTTCATGTCTTAGTAGCTATGGGTTTTGTTGTAGTTCTGTCGTCTTCTTTTATAATTTTTCTTCACCAACCGTCCTGAGGTAAAACGTCCATCCTTTCATCAACGTCTTTTTCCCTCCCGTTAACCAGGTCAACTCCCATTGGCCACAACTTAACAAGCGACCTTATTGGTCAAAACTTAAACTTCAAAGTAAAACAAACTATTCACTTATACATTAAATAAATATTTCTTCAAAAAGCATAATGCATTAACAACATTACAGTTTAGGAGCAATTCAATCATCTTTTAAATATAATACCAATTAATTATAACAAATAAACTCAATACTTGGTTCAAACAAGGGTATTACACAAACATACAGTCAATAATACAGTAGAAAAATAAGTCTATATACAATGTGAGCAAATTAAGTGAAATAAGGGAGGTAAAGGCAAAAAAAGGCCATGGTGGCAAAGTAAATACAATATAGCAAGTAAAACACTGGAATGGTAGATATGCAGTGGAAGAAAGTGCAAAGTAGAAATAATGGGGTGCAAAGGAGCTAAATAAATAAATAAATACAGTAGGGGAAGAAGTAGTTGGGCTAAGTTATAGATGGGCTATGTACAGGTGCAGTAATCTGTGAGCTGCTCTGACAGCTGGTGCTTAAAGCTAGTGAGGGAGATAAGTGTTTCCAGTTTTAGAGATTTTTGTAGTTCGTTCCAGTCATTGGCAGCAGAGAACTGGAAGAAGTGGCGGCCAAAGGAGGTGTTGGCTTTGGGGGTGACCAGAGAGATATACCTGCTGGAGCGCGTGCTACAGGTGGGTGCTGCTATGATGACCAGTGAGCTGAGATAAGGGGGGACTTTACCTAGCAGGGTCTTGTAGATGACCTGGAGCCAGTGGGTTTGGCGACGAGTATGAAGCGAGGGTCAACCAACGAGAGCGTACAGGTCGCAGTGGTGGGTAGTATATGGGGCTTTGGTGACAAAACGAATGGCACTGTGATAGACTGCATCCAATTTATTGAGTAGGGTATTGGAGGCTATTTTGTAAATGACATCGCAGAAGTCGAGGATCGGTAGGATGGTCAGTTTTATAAGGGTATGTTTGGCAGCATGAGTGAAGGATGCTATGTTGCGAAATAGGAAGCCAATTCTAGATTTATTTTTGGATTGGAGATGCTTATAGTGAGTCTGGAAGGAGAGTTTACAGTCTAACCAGACACCTAGGTATTTGTAGTTGTCCACATATTCTAAGTCACAACCTTCCAGAGTAGTGATGCTGGACAGGCGTGCAGGTGCAGGCAGCGATCGGTTGAAGAGCATGCATTTAGTTTTACTTGTATTTAAGAGCAGTTGGTGGCCACGGAAGGAGAGCTGTATGGCATTGAAGCTCGTCTAGAGGTTAGTTAACACCGTGTCCAAAGAAGGGCCAGAAGTATACAGAATAACACCAATAACAGAGGGGGTCTGATCTTTGTGCCTCTGTAAATTTCTCATTATTCACGATTCATTCATGATTATTCATAATCATGGTAGCATCCACATGAATGTAGAAGTGTTCAGAAACATCTTCTATTCTTACTGACAATACAAGTAAAGTGACTCCAAAATGACAGGACATTATTCACCAATCAGTTTCTATTTGGAAAAACATCATCCAAAACACAACCAAAACAAACTGAAAAATGAATTCAACAAGTTTGTAGAATCACAAGCTTGATGTAATCACTGCAGGCATGGAACATGGGACTAAATACTAAACTTACGACTACTTTAATACAATATAAGTGAATTTGTCCAAATAATTAAGACTTCTTCAAATGGGAGAACTACGTACAGAAAGTGCTTTAATTTCTAAATGGTAAAACAGATATGTATGAAAATACCCTCAAATAAAAGGTGACATTCTGTACTGTCACCTAATATGAAACATCTCAAATCCAAAAGGCTGGAGCATAGCACCACATTTAAAACTGTAAGCTTCACTGTCCAAACACATATGGTGTGGACTATGTGTGTCTGGTAAACACATGTGGATCTGGTGAACAGTTATCACTTGTTGACCAACTACAGGAATACTGACCTCAGAGTCTCCAGTTTACAGTGGGGATTCCCCAGTCCAGCAGAGAGCAGCTTCACTCCTGAATCCTTCAGGTCATTGTTACTCAGGTCCAGCTCTCTCAGGTGTGAGGGGTTTGACCTCAGAGCTGAGACCAGAGAAGCACAGCCTTCCTCTGTGACTAGACAGCCTGACAGCCTGCAAAGAGTCAAATCAAATTAAAATCACACTGCTATGCTTTGGTGGTGAAAATAGTGGCAGTATAATTTTTCAACATTTTTCAGATATCAGTGTCCTGAAACCTGCCATATCTATTCGTAAATTAATGTATCATCATTAAAAATGACAAATGATCAAAGTATTGCCTGCAGATAGAAACATGTATAGTACAAATATTTGAGTAGACTGCCCAGACCAGTTTAAAATCAATATCAGTCAAAAGACAGACAGTGAGGTATCAGATTTAGATTGTATTGAGTATACAGTCCACACATATCTATTTTGACAGTGAAGATAACATTTTAAATGTGGCTCTGTACTCCAACATTTTGGATTTCAGATCAAATGTTTCATATGAGGTGACAGTATATAATGTCACCTTTTATTTGAGGGTATTTTAATACATACAGTTGAAGTCAGAAGTTTACATACACCTTAGCCAAATACATTTAAACTCCATTTTTACAATTCCTGACATTTAATCCTAGTAAAAGTCCCCTGTCTTAAGTCAGTTAGGATCACCACTTTATTTTAAGAATGTGAAATGTTAGAATAATAGTAGAGAGAATGATTAATTTCAGCTTTTATTTCTTTCATCACATTCCCAGTGGGTCAGAAGTTTACATACACTCAATTAGTATTTGGTAGCATTGCCTTTAAATGGTTTAACTTGGGTTAAACGTTTCGGGTAGCCTTCTACAAGCTTCCCACAATAAGTTGGGTGAATTTTGGCCCATTCCTCCTGAAAGAGCTGGTGTAACTGAGTCAGGTTTGTAGGCCTCTTGCTCGCACACGCTTTTTCAGTTCTGCCCACAAATTTTCTATAGGATTGAGGTCAAGGTTTTGTGATGGCCACTCCAATACCTTGACTTTGTTGTCCTTAATCCATTTTGCCACAACTTTGGAAGTATGCTTGGGGTCATTGTCCATTTGGAAGACCCATTTGTGACCAAGCTTTAACTTCCTGACTGATGTCTCGAGATGTTGCTTCAATATATCCACAATTTTCCTGCCTCATGATGCCATCTATTTTGTGAAGTGCGCCAGTCCCTCCTGCAGCAAAGCACCCCCACAACATGATGCTGCCACCGCCGTGCTTCACAGTTGGGATGGTATGATGGCTGTGTGGTCCCATGGTGTTTAGACTTGCGTACTATTGATTTAACGTGTTACCTTCAGGCGTTTGGAAATTGCTCCCAAGGATGAAGCAGACTTGTGGAGGTCTACAATTTTTTTTCTGAGATTTTGGCTGATTCCTTTTCATTTTCCCATGATGTCAAGCAAAGAGGCACTGAGTTTGAAGGTAGGCCTTGAAATACATCCAAATTATGTCAATTAGTCTATCAGATGCTTCTAAAGCCATGACATAATTTTCTGGAATTTTCCAAGCTGTTTAAAGGCACAGTCAACTTAGTGTATGTAAACTTCTGACCCACTGGAATTGTGATACAGTGAATTATAAGTGAAATAATCTGTCTGTAATCAATTGTTTCAAAAATTACTTGTGTCATGCACAAAGTAGATGTCCTAAACGACTTGCCAAAACTATATAGTTTGTTAACAAGAAATTTGTGGAGAGGTTCAAAAACACGTTTTAATAACTCCAACCTAAGTGTATGTACACTTCCGACTTCAACTGTATGTGATTGACGATTAAAAATTAAATTCTGATGATGCCATGATTAAGAAAAATCATGAATAAATCATGAATCAGAATGAGTGAGAAAGTTACAGAGGCCACAACAGAACATGCTAACCTCTCACCATTACCAATAACAGAGGCTACAACAAAACATGCTAACCTCTCACCATTACCAATACCAGAGGCTACAACAAAACATGCTAACCTCTCACCATTACCAATAACAGAGGATACAACAAAACATGCTAACCTCTCACCATTACCAATAACAGAGGATACAACAAAACATGCTAACCTCTCACCATTACCAATAACAGAGTCTACAACAAAACAGCTAACCTCTCACCATTACCAATAACAGAGGCTACAACAAAACATGCTAACCTCTCACTATTACCAATAACAGAGGCTACAACAAAACATGCTAACCTCTCACCATTACCAATAACAGAGGATACAACAAAACATGCTAACCTCTCACCATTACCAATAACAGAGGCTACAACAAAACATGCTAACCTCTCACCATTACCAATAACAGAGGCTACAACAAAACATGCTAACCTCTCACCATTACCAATAACAGAGGCTACAACAAAACATGCTAACCTCTCACCATTACCAATAACAGAGGATACAACAAAACATGCTAACCTCTCACAATTACCAATAACAGAGGGGGTTTGATCTTTGTTAGTAGAATCACAAGCTTGATGTAATCACTGCAGGTGTCAGGAATCCCGCTTCCTGAGTCTGTTTCTGCCTGAGCTGACTGTTTTCTGTTTGGAGTCTAAGGGTGCGTTCAGAAACCTATCTGGTTGCTAGGCAACGAAGTTAGGCGGGAGATCTAGTGATATTATTACCCTGTCTGGTTGCCAGGCGACGAAGTTAGGCGGGAGATCTAGTGATTACCCTACACCTGCATCTCATCAACCTTCTGCACACCTGGTCCTGATCATCACCTCTTCATAAGCCCTGAGCTGACATCCATTCCCTGCTGGATCGTTAGCAACGAACAGCCTCATGTTTCCTGAGCTAGTCTTGTTGTTTTGTTCTTGTTACTGGTTACTCCCCCCCCCCGTTTACTCTGTCTACAGTCATCCTCCCGGAACATTCAACTCCCTTGCCTGGCCGTCGGTGGATACAGTGACGTCATTGAATCCTCCCATCTACTCTCATCAACTCACCTCCGCTTCGTCTCCTGGATCACTCAAATTACACATCAAGACTACCAATAAATACTCACCTTCATTTTACTCACCTTGTCCTGGTCTGCTTCTGGGTTCTGTCTTAGAGAAACGTGACAGCAGGCATGGAATATGGGACAACATGCTAAACTTATGACTACTTTAATACACTATAAGTAATATGTCCGAATAAACGACTTTTTCAAATGGGAGAACTACATGCATAAAGTACTTTCATATCTGATAATACTGACCTCAGAGTCTCCAGTTTACAGTGGGGATTCCCCAGTACAGCAGAGAGCAGCTTCACTCCTGAATCCTTCAGGTCATTGTTACTCAGGTCCAGCTCTCTCAGGTGTGAGGGGTTTGACCTCAGAGCTGAGACCAGAGAATCACAGCCTTCCTCTGTGACTCCACAGCCTGACAGCCTGCAAAGAGTCTAATCATATTAAAACCACACTGCTATTCTTTGGAGACAAAGAGATCATGACTTCAAACACATTGTTAATTTAGTGTAGAAGGACAATGGCAGATGCATTTGGTTAATTCTCCCAAACAACATATAGATTCTTCTTCTGTCTCCTAGAATTGTATGGTCATATTGTTATACTATACTAATGTGAAAATCAATGCATTTATTCAATGTTTTCAATATAATATTATACACATATTATAATGCATATTTTTCTTTAACCTGAATATTTCTTCCTGATGAATACTTCTTATATGTCATTTTATGTACTCACAGAACAGCTCTGGAGGCTTTGACCACTGGCAGCATGCTCAGAAGACCTTTCTCTGATCTGGAGTATTTCTTCAGGTCAAACACATCCAGCTCCTTTTCTGAAGTCAGCAACACAAAGACCAGAGCTGACCACTGTGCAGGTGACAGGTTGGGTTTTGAGACACTTCCTGAGCTCAGGTAGCTTTGGATCTCCTCCACTAGAGAATGGTCATTCAGTTCATTCAGACAGTGGAACAGATTTATGCTCCTCTCTGGAGAGAGATTCTCCCTGATCTTCTCCTTGATGTACTTGACTGTTTTTTCATGGGTCTTTGAGCTACTTCTTGTCTTTGTCAGTAGACCTCGTAAGTGCTTCTGATTGGACTTCAGTGAGAGTCCCAGAAGGAAGCGGAGGAACAGGTCCAGGTTTCCCGTCTCACTGTGTAAGGCTTTATCCACAGCACTTTTGTAGAAAGAAACTTCAGACTTGTCTCTGAACAGCGCAGAAAGGTTCCTGGACGTTGATTGCGGTTCGGCCATTAGATTCTCATTGTTGTTGATGAATGAGAGGAACACATATACAGCAGCCAGAAACTCCTGAATGCTCAGATGAACGAAGCAGTACACCTTGTCCTGGTACAGCGAAAATTCCTCTTTAAAGAGCTGTGTGCACAATCCTGAGTACACCGAGGCTTCATTGACATCAATGCCAGCCTCTTTCAGGTCTTCTTCATAGAAAATCAGATTGCCATTCACAAGCTGTTGAAAAGCCAGTTTTCCCAGTGACAGAATGCTCTCTTTATTCCAGTGTGGACCTGTCTCTTCTTTCCCAAGATACTTTTCATTCTTCTGTTTGGTATGAAACACCACAAGGTGTGTGTACATCTCAGTCAGAGTCTTGGGCATCTCTTCTCTCTTAAGTTTCAGCAGGTTTTCAAGGACTGTTGCAGAAATCCAACAGAAGACTGGAATGTGGCACATGATGTGGAGGCTCCTTGATGTCTTTATGTGTGAGATGATTCTGTTGGCCAGGTCCTCATCGCTGAATCTCTTCCTGAAGTACTCCTCCTTCTGTGGGTCATTGAACCCTCGTACCTCTGTCACCTGGTCAACACACTCTGAAGGGATCCTATTGGCTGCTGCAGGTCGGGTAGTTATCCAGAGGAGAGCAGAGGAAAGCAGATTTCCCTTGATGAGATTTGTCAGCAGAACATCCACTGAGGTTGACTCTGTGACGTCACAACAGATCTCGTTCTTCTGGAAGTCTAGGGGCAGTCGGCACTCATCCAGACCATCAAAGATGAACAGAACTTTGTACTTGTTGTAGATGGAGATTCTTGATTGTTTGGTTTCCATTGAGAAGTGATTAAGAAGTTCAATGAAAGTGTGTTTGTCCTCTTTCATCAAATTCAGCTCCCGAAAAGGGAATGAAAACACAAATTGAACATCCTGATTTGCTTTTCCTTCAGCCCAGTCCAGAATGAACTTCTGCACAGAGACTGTTTTTCCAATGCCAGCAACTCCCTTTGTCAGCACAGTTCTGATACGTTTGTCTTGTCCAGTTAAGGGTTTGAAGATGTCGTTACATTTGATTGCAGTCTCTGGTCTTGCTTGTTTCCTGGTTGTTGTCTCAATCTGTCTCAGCTCATGTTCATTATTGACCTGTCCTGTTCCACCCTCTGTGATGTAGAGCTCTGTGTAGATCTGATTGAGAAGTGTTGGGTTTCCTTGTTTAGCGATTCCCTCAAATACACATTGAAACTTCTTCTTTAGATTAGATTTGAGTTCACGTTGGCAAATCACAGCAAGCTCATCTGAATCTAGAAATAACACAGAGGATATTAATATTACATCTGTTTTAATGTCTACAGTATTGAAGGACTGTTAAAGTTTTTAAATAATAATTTATTCTCTTAACTGACTGTATAAATGTGTAAATGTTTTCTTAATGCATTCCAGACTGGTGTGACTGATTATATTATTATTGGTGTTATTGATGGTATTATTAATGTTGTCTCACTGTCTCTGTCTCTCTCTCTCTAAATTAATCAACACAACACATCCCTTCTGCTACTTGATGAGGCCACTAGGTGTTGTGTTAAGGCTGATACAATATCATTGAGTTACACAGCTACTTTAGCTGTACTTTAGCCACAGCTTTTAAATGTTATAAAACATCATTCAACATGAGGCAGACAGATCTTACATTTCTCCAGTGTGTCAGCGAGCTCCTTCTGGTTCATTTTCCTCAGGACGTGCAGTGTGATCTTCAGAGCTCCCTCTCTGGCACTGCTCTCCTGCTTCTCATCTTCAGCATCCACCACTTCCTCATCCTGCTTCTGACTCTCAAAGCATTCTGGGAGTTCTGGACTAAGAATCCTCTTGAACATCTTCAGCTCGTTCTTCACAAATGTCATAATTTTCTCTTCAAGCAACTAAAATAAATCAAGTAAATAAGTTAAGCAAGAGAAGAAATGCTTTCTCATTAACACATTAATGAATAATTGACAGATCAACTTTACTTGAGGTAAACAAAAACAAAAGTACATAACAGGATCACATACACTGAATATAGAGTCCAGGTCTGTTTGATGACTCTGGGAAGACTGACCACTGAGAATCTCTGACTCTGATCTCTCATGTTGGTTTCTGTGGACAGAACATGAGATTACATCTCCTCATCCAGGGAGTACACACACACACACACACACACACACACACACACACACACACACACACACACACACACACACAAAGGGAATGTTGTGTTTGTTTAACATTATTTTAGGACTATGAAAATGGACAGTATTAGCCTATGGATTATGAAAACAACCAAAAGAAAATGTGAAAATGGGAGAGGAGAAATGACTAGAGACAGTGTTGTTTAACTCACTGACCATGACCCATGAGTTCTTCTTACCTTTGTTCAGTAGAAAAGTCTCCCTCTCTAAAGGATATAGGAAGATTCATAGACAGGTCACTCTTCATGGACACACAGCTGGGTATAGGGGAGGCTGGTCTCTCCTGCTTGATTGGACTTCAACACAACAGAGACAAACATTACATCTCTCATCTACTCTGATCTCAGATGGGAAACATAAGAAGAGTTCCAAAACGCAACATATCACTTTACAGAAATGAGCTTTTATTGTTTAATGAAATTATGTATTAATTATTACATCTCTCACAGACAAGGATTTGTTTAAAATCTATCACTTGATGGTTTCATTTCAGAGAGACAAAAATCATGTTTTTTCTTGCAAAATGCTATATACCTCACTCTCAAATGTGACCGACCGGCTCAATTTGGTAATTAACTAAATAACTACATATATAGTGATTTTGGTTTATGTCAGTTTAATTGTTTGTTATGGTATAAGTTGTTATTTTATGATTGTAAGTGATACAATTAACTAGTAATTCTCAGTAATTACTACTTTAGTAAGGAATAACACATTTTTTCAGTACTACTGCAGTTGCTAAATAATTCCAATAGATGGGAACATAAGACCACAATGACATTTCAGAATATTAGTTTAGTTTTCTCCCTGGATACACCACCACTCCCCGCGCTTCCTGCAGAACCCCTGCAGTACCTCTGCAGACCCCGGATTGAGAACCCCTGATTTAGCAGATGCTCTTATCCAGAGAGATTTACAGTAAGTGCATTCACCTTAAGATAGCTATTTATTTAGGAAATAAACTTAATGAATTATTCATAAAATTGTTATCTCACCTCTTAGCTTTGGTGTCATGTCCCCCAGAGAGATGCATTTTGGAGGCAGGGGCCCCCTCCTCTCTCTCCCCAGAGAGACTCATTTTAGAGCACTGACCCCTGTAAACAGAGATCCAGCATGTTGGTTGTGGTTAACACAGTGACAACTAAACAGAGATCCAGCATGTTGGTTGTGGTTAACACAGTGACAACTAAACAGAGATCCAGCATGTTGGTTGTGGTTAACACAGTAACAACTAAACAGAGATCCAGCATGTTGGTTGTGGTTTACACAGTGACAACTAAACAGAGATCCAGCATGTTGGTTGTGGTTAACACAGTGACAACTAAACAGAGATCCAGCATGTTGGTTGTGGTTAACACAGTAACAACTAAACAGAGATCCAGCATGTTGGTTGTGGTTTACACAGTGACAACTAAACAGAGATCCAGCATGTTGGTTGTGGTTAACACAGTGACAACTAAACAGAGATCCAGCATGTTGGTTGTGGTTAACACAGTAACAACTAAACAGAGATCCAGCATGTTGGTTGTGGTTAACACAGAGACAACTAAACAGAGATCCAGCATGTTGGTTGTGGTTAACACAGTGACAACTAAACAGAGATCCAGCATGTTGGTTGTGCTTAACACAGTGACAACTAAACAGAGATCCAGCATGTTGGTTGTGGTTAACACAGTGACAACTAAACAGAGATCCAGCATGTTGGTTGTGGTTAACTCAGTGACAACTAAACAGAGATCCAGCATGTTGGTTGTGGTTAACACAGTGACAACTAAACAGAGATCCAGCATGTTGGTTGTGGTTAACACAGTGACAACTAAACAGAGATCCAGCATGTTGGTTGTGGTCAACACTGTGAAAACTAAACAGAGATCCAGCATGTTGGTTGTGGTTAACACAGTGACAACTAATAATTGTATTCATTATCTCTTAGAAATAAAACAGTTTACTAACAGACACATCCAAACAGTCAGGTGATTTAATGTAATTACTTTTTCTAGCCCAATGACTACTCAAAACCCTCCCACAAGGCCTGAAAACTAACTAATAGCCCCTGATAGGCCTACATCTTATTCTGGGGCGGCAGGTAGCCTTGTGGTTAGAGCGTTGGGGCGGCAGGTAGCCTAGTGGTTAGAGCGATAGGTAGCCTAGTGGTGAGAGCGTTAGGTAGCCTAGTGGTTAGAGCGTTAGGTAACCTAGTGGTTAGAGCGTTAGGTAGCCTAGTGGTTAGAGCGTTAGGTAGCCTAGTGGTTAGAGCGTTGGGGCGGTAGGTAGCCTAGTGGTTAGAGCGTTAGGGAGCCTAGTGGTTAGAGTGTAGGGGCGGCAGGTAGTCTAGTGGTTAGAGGGTTGGGGTGGCAGGTAGCCTAGTGGTTAGAGGGGGGGGGGCGGCAGGTAGCCTAGTGGTTAGAGCGTTGAGGCGGCAGGTAGCCTAGTGGTTAGAGCGTTGGAGCGGCAGGTAGCCTAGTGGTTAGAGCGTTGGGGCGGCAGGTAGCCTAGTGGTTAGAGCGTTGGGGCGTCAGTTTGCCTAGTGGTTAGAGTGGAGGGGCGGCAGGTAGCCTAGTGGTTAGAACGTTGGAGCGGCAGGTAGCCTAGTGGTTAGAGCGTTGGAGCGGCAGGTAGCCTAGTGGTTAGAGCGTTGGAGCGGCAGGTAGCCTAGTGGTTAGATCGTTGGAGCGGCAGGTAGCCTAGTGGTTAGAGGGGGGGGACGGCAGGTAGCCTAGTGGTTAGAGCGTTGGGGTGGCAGGTAGCCTAGTGGTTAGAGCGTTGGGGCGGCAGGTAGCCTAGTGGTTAGAGCGTTGGGGCGGCAGGTAGCCTAGTGGTTAGAGCGTTGGGGTGGCAGGTAGCCTAGTGGTTAGAGTGTTGGGGTGGCAGGTAGCCTAGTGGTTAGAGCGTTGGGGCGGCAGGTAGCCTAGTGGTTAGAGCGTTGGGGCGGCAGGTAGCCTAGTGGTTAGAGCGTTGGGGTGGCAGGTAGCCTAGTGGTTAGAGTGTTGGGGTGGCAGGTAGCCTAGTGGTTAGAGCGTTGGGGCGGCAGGTAGCCTAGTGGCTAGAGCGTTGGAGCGGCAGGTAGCCTAGTGGTTAGAGCGTTGGAGCGGCAGGTTGCCTAGTGGTTAGAGCGTTGGGGAGGCAGGTAGCCTAGTGGTTAGAGCGTTGGGGCGGCAGGTAGCCTAGTGGTTAGAGCGTTGGAGCGGCAGGTAGCCTAGTGGTTAGAGCGTTGGAGCGGCAGGTAGCCTAGTGGTTAGAGCGTTGGGGCGGCAGGTAGCATAGTGGTTAGAGCGTTGGAGCGGCAGGTTGCCTAGTGGTTAGAGCGTTGGGGTGGCAGGTAGCCTAGTGGTTAGAGCGTTGGGGCGGCAGGTAGTCTAGTGGTTAGAGCGTTGGAGCGGCAGGTAGCCTAGTGGTTAGAGCGTTGGAGCGGGAGGTAGCCTAGTGGTTAGAGCGTTGGGGCGGCAGGTAGCCGGACGCACGCGCGCACACGCACGCACACAGGGAGGAAATGTTGTGTTTGTTTACTGTTTTAGGACTGTGAAAATGGACATAAGGAAAAGCCTATGGATTATGAAAACAACAACAATAAATGGGAAAAGGGGAGAGGAGAAATGACTAGAGACAGTGTTGTTTAACTCACTGACCAATGAGTTCTTCTTACCTTTGTTCAGTAGAAAAGTCTCCCTCTCTAAACTCTATAGGTAGACCCATAGACTTGTCACTCTTCATGGACACACAGCAGGGAACAGGGGAGGCTGGTCTCTCCTGCTTGTTTGGGCTTCAACAGAACAGAGACAAACATAACATCTCTCATCTACTCTGAGCTCAGATGGGGAAACATAAGAGTTTCATTACAAAACGCTATAAATCACTTTTCAGAAATGTTGGTAAATTATCTCATTGTTTAAAGAAATGATTAAACCACTACAAGGCTTTATATAGACTTTTAAAGTGGGTAATTTCCACAACAAATGCACATTTGCTGTTATTTTCCCAACGTGAGAAACTGGGTCAAATTAACATGGCATCTGCAAGTGAATTCATCTTTAGATATCTAGGTGGGACAACCACATATCACAGTTAAATATACTGGATACCAACATTCCACTCCTGATAAACAATGGATATATAGATATCTAGGTGGATATATAGATATCTAGGTGGATATATAGATATCTAGGTGGATATATAGATATCTAGGTGGATATATATAAATCTAGGTGGATATATAGATATCTAGGTGGATATATAGATATCTAGGTGGATATATAGATATCTAGGTGGATATATAGATATCTAGTTGGATATATAGATATCTAGGTAGATATATAGATATCTAGGTGGATATATAGATATCTAGGTGGATATATAGATATCTAGGTGGATATATAGATATCTAGGTGGATATATAGATGTATAGGTGGATATATAGATGTCTAGGTGGATATATAGATATCTAGGTGGATATATAGATATCTAGGTGGATATATAGATGTCTAGGTGGATATATAGATATCTAGGTGTATATATAGATATCTAGGTGGATATAGCGTTTTGCAAAGAAACACAGTTTCATACACATCTAAAATCTAGAACAGTTATATAGAATGTACCCATAAGCAATCATTTCTGAATAAAAAGCATTTTAGAATATACATTCTTAAACAATATTGTCAGCTCACCTCTTAGTTTTTGTGTCATGTCCCCCAGAGATGCTCATTTTAGAGGCAGGACCCCCCTCCTCTCTCTCCCCAGAGAGTCTAATTTTAGAGGCAGGGCCCCCCTCCTCTCTCTCCCCAGGGAGACACATTTTAGAGGCAGGACCCCCCTCCTCTCTCTCCCCAGAGAGATTCATTTTAGAGCACTGAGCCCTAAACAGAGATACATGTTGGTTGTGGTTAACAAAGTAACAACTAAACAGAGATCCAACATGTTGGTTGTGGTTAACACAGTGACAACTAAACAGAGATCCAGCATGTTGGTTGTGGTTAACACAGTAACAACTAAACAGAGATCCAACATGTTGGTTGTGTTTAACACAGTGACAACTAAACAGAGATCCAGCATGTTGGTTGTGGTTCACACAGTGACAACTAATAATTTTATTCATTATCTCTTAGAAATAAAACAGTTTACTAACAGACACATCCAAACAGTCAGGTGATTTAATGTAATTTCTTTTTCTAGCCCAATGACTACTCAAAACCCTCCCACAAGGCCTGAAAACTAACTAATAGCCCCTGATAGGCCTACATCTTATTCTGGGGCGGCAGGTAGCCTAGTGGTTAGAGCGTTGGGGCGGCAGGTAGCCTAGTGGTTAGAGCGTTGGGGCGGCAAGTAGCCTAGTGGTTAGAGCGTTAGGTAGCCTAGTGGTTAGAGCGTTGGGGCAGCAGGTAGCCTGGTGGTTAGAGCGTTGAGGCGGCAGGTAGCCTAGTGGTTAGAGCGTTGGGGCGGCAAGTAGCCTAGTGGTTAGAGCGTTGGGGCGGCAGGTAGCCTAGTGGTTAGAGCGTTAGGTAGCCTAGTGGTTAAAGCGTTAGGTAGCCTAGTGGTTAGAGCGTTAGGTAGCCTAGTGGTTAGAGCGTTGGGGCGGTAGGTAGCCTAGTGGTTAGAGCGTTGGGGCGGCAGGTAGCCTAGTGGTTAGAGCGTTAGGTAGCCTAGTGGTTAGAGCGATAGGTAGTGGTTAGAGCGTTAGGTAGCCTAGTGGTTAGAGCGTTAGGTAGCCTAGTGGTTAGAGCGTTAGGTAGCCTAGTGGTTAGAGCGTTAGGTAGCCTAGTGGTTAGAGCGTTGGGGCGGTAGGTAGCCTAGTGGTTAGAGCGCTAGGTAGCCTAGTGGTTAGAGTGTAGGGGCGGCAGGTAGCCTAGTGGTTAGAGCATTGGGGTGGCAGGTAGCCTAGTGGTTAGAGCGTTGGGGTGGCAGGTAGCCTAGTGGTTAGAGCGTTGGGGTGGCAGGTAGCCTAGTGGTTAGAGCGTTTGGGCGGCAGGTAGCCTAGTGGTTAGAGCATTGGTGCGGCAGGTAGCCTAGTGGTTAGAGCGTTGGAGCGGCAGGTAGCCTAGTGGTTAGAGCATTGGTGCGGCAGGTAGCCTAGTGGTTAGAGCGTTGGGGCAGCAGGTAGCCTAGTGGTTAGAGCGTTGGGGCGGCAGGTAGCCTAGTGGTTAGAGTGTTGGGGCAGTAACCGTTAGGTTGCAGGATTGAATCCCAGAGCTGCCAAGGTAAAAATCTGTCGTTCTGCCCCTGAACAAGGCAGTTAACCCACTGTGTTCCCCGGTAGGCCATCATTGTAAATAAGAATTTGTTATCAACTGACTTGCCAAGTTAAATAAAGGTTTAAAAAAAATAATGTGTTAACCTTCAGTAGCTGTAGTATAATACTATGGTAATGAACTGAACAGGTCTATCTAATATTAATACTATGGTAATGAACTGAACAGGTCTATCTAATATTAATACTATGGTAATGAACAGAACAGGTCTATCTAATATTAATACTATGGTAATGAACTGAACAGGTCTATCTAATATTAATACTATGGTAATGAACTGAACAGGTCTATCTAATATTAATACTATGGTAATGAACTGAACAGGTCTATCTAATATTAATACTATGGTAATGAACTGAACAGGTCTATCTAATATTAATACTATGGTAATGAACTGAACAGGTCGATGAATCTAATATTAATACTATGGTAATGAACTGAACAGGTCTATGAATCTAATATTAATACTATGGTAATGAACTGAACAGGTCTATGAATCTAATATTAATACTATGGTAATGAACTGAACAGGTCTATGAATCTAATATTAATACTATGGTAATGAACTGAACAGGTCTATCTAATATTAATACTATGGTAATGAACTGAACAGGTCTATGAATCTAATATTAATACTATGGTTATAAACTGAACAGGTCTATGAATCTAATATTAATACTATGGTAATGAACTGAACAGGTCTATCTAATATGAATACTATGGTAATGAACTGAACAGGTCTATGAATCTAATATTATTACTATGGTAATGAACTGAACAGGTCTATCTAATATTAATACTATGGTAATGAACTGAACAGGTCTATCTAATATTAATACTATGGTAATGAACTGAACAGGTCTATGAATCTAATATTAATACTATGGTTATGAACTGAACAGGTCTATGAATCTAATATTAATACTATGGTAATGAACTGAACAGGTCTATCTAATATTAATACTATGGTAATGAACTGAACAGGTCTATCTAATATTAATACTATGGTAATGAACTGAACAGGTCTATCTAATATTAATACTATGGTAATGAACTGAACAGGTCTATCTAATATTAATACTATGGTAATGAACTGAACAGGTCTATCTAATATTAATACTATGGTTATGAACTGAACAGGTCTATGAATCTAATATTAATACTATGGTAATGAACTGAACAGGTCTATCTAATATTAATACTATGGTAATGAACTGAACAGGTCTATCTAATATTAATACTATGGTAATGAAAAGAACAGGTCTATCTAATATTAATACTATGGTAATGAACTGAACAGGTCTATGAATCTAATATTAATACTATGGTAATGAACTGAACAGGTCTATCTAATATTAATACTATGGTAATGAACTGAACAGGTCTATCTAATATTAGTACTATGGTAATGAACTGAACAGGTCTATGAATCTAATATTAATACTATGGTAATGAACTGAACAGGTCTATGAATCTAATATTAATACTATGGTAATGAACTGAACAGGTCTATTTAATATTAATACTATGGTAATGAACTGAACAGGTCTATGAATCTAATATTAATACTATGGTAATGAACTGAACAGGTCTATAAATCTAATATTAATACTATGGTTATGAACTGAACAGGTCTATCTAATATTAATACTATGGTAATGAACTGAACAGGTCTATAAATCTAATATTAATACTATGGTAATGAACTGAACAGGTCTATCTAATATTAATACTATGGTAATGAACTGAACAGGTCTATCTATTATTAATGCTATGGTAATGAACTGAACAGGTCTATCTAATATTAATACTATGGTAATGAACTGAACAGGTCTATGAATCTAATATTGATACTATGGTAATGAACTGAACAGGTCTATGAATCTAATATTAATACTATGGTAATGAACTGAACAGGTCTATGAATCTAATATTAATACTATGGTAATGAACTGAACAGGTCTATGAATCTAATATTAATACTATGGTAACGAACTGAACAGGTCTATGCATCTAATACTATGGTAATGAACTGAACAGGTCTATGAATCTAATATTAATACTATGGTAATGAACTGAACAAGTCTATGAAGCTAACATTAATACTATGGTAATGAACTGAACAGGTCGATGAATCTAATATTAATACTATGGTAATGAACTGAACAGGTCGATGAATCTAATATTAATACTATGGTAATGAACTGAACAGGTCGATGAATCTAATATTAATACTATGGTAATGAACTGAACAGGTCAATGAAGCTAATATTAATACTATGGTAATGATCTGAACAGGTCTATGAAGCTAATATTAATACTATGGTAATGAACTGAACAGGTCGATGCTTGTCAACAACAGCCAGTGTTTTATTACCTGTAGCCTAATCTGACTGTTACCTTCAATCTAATGCATTCTAACATCTGATCAGCCATTGAGACAGAACTGTTACCTTCAATCTAATGCATTCTAACATCTGATCAGCCATTGAGATAGAACTGTTACCTTCAATCTAATGCATTCTAACATCTGATCAGCCATTGAGATAGAACTGTTACCTTCAATCTAATGTATTCTAACATCTGATCAGCCATTGAGATAGAACTGTAACCTTCAATCTAATGTATTCTAACATCTGATCAGCCATTGAGATAGAACTGTTACCTTCAATCTAATGCATTCTAACATCTGATCAGCCATTTAGACAGAACTGTTACCATGGTCACACTTGATAACTTCCAATTGAATTAACTAAACTTGGACATTAATAGTTGCATAATAACACAAGGCTACAACAACAATAAACTGAAGTTACAGGCTATTTATTCAATCATTTTACCAGCTCCAGGTAGGCTACACAAGTGACACAAAATGATTTGCAACGACTCCAGTCATTTCAACATATTTATAGTATTAAATGGTACAGTAGCCTAGGTAGGCATAAAGATTAATAGGCTACAGTAGCCTAGGTAGGCATAAAGTTTAATAGGTTACAGTAGCCTAGGTAGGCATAAAGATTAATAGGCTACAGTAGCCTAGATAGGCATAAAGATTAATAGGCTACAGTAGCCTAGATAGGCATACAGATTAATAGGCTACAGTAGCCTAGATAGGCATACAGATTAATAGGCTACAGTAGCCTAGATAGGCATAAAGATTAATAGGCTACAGTAGCCTAGATAGGCATAAAGATTAATAGGCTACAGTAGCCTAGATAGGCATACAGATTAATAGGCTACAGTAGCCTAGATAGGCATAAAGATTAATAGGCTACAGTAGCCTAGATAGGCATACAGATTAATAAGCTACAGTAGCCTAGATAGGCATACAGATTAATAGGCTACAGTAGCCTAGATAGGCATACAGATTAATAGGCTACAGTAGCCTAGATAGGCATAAAGATTAATAGGCTACATTAGCCTAGGTAGGCATAAAGATTAATAGGTTACAGTAGCCTAGGTAGGCATAAAGATTAATAGGCTACAGTAGCCTAGGTAGGCATAAAGTTTAATAGGTTACAGTAGCCTAGGTAGGCATAAAGATTAATAGGCTACAGTAGCCTAGATAGGCATAAAGATTAATAGGCTACAGTAGCCTAGATAGGCATAAAGATTAATAGGCTACAGTAGCCTAGATAGGCATACAGATTAATAGGCTACAGTAGCCTAGATAGGCATACAGATTAATAGGCTACAGTAGCCTAGATAGGCATACAGATTAATAGGCTACAGTAGCCTAGATAGGCATAAAGATTAATAGGCTACATTAGCCTAGATAGGCATACAGATTAATAGGCTACAGTAGCCTAGATAGGCATAAAGATTAATAGGCTACAGTAGCCTAGATAGGCATACAGATTAATAGGCTACAATAGCCTAGATAGGCATACAGATTAATAGGCTACAGTAGCCTAGATAGGCATACAGATTAATAGGCTACAGTAGCCTAGATAGGCATACAGATTAATAGGCTACTTGATGTTCAACAGATGTTTAATTCTCCACATTTAATGTCAGTTTCATTGTGGAGTTTTTCTCATAACAGAAGCACATGATGGAGTTCCAGAACTTTCATTTCACATTTCCACTCCAGAGACCCAAGAACTGAGCATGCGTAGAAACCTTAGTTGATAGGTAATCGACTAGCTGGGCTGTTCTCCAGACTCCGTGTGTAGGGACTTGTACAATGCTTGAACAAGGCTAGTGAAATTGACATTTGTGTCTGTCTGTATTCTTGGTATCTTTCACTAGATGGCAGTAAACACCTGCTGTAACTAGACTTTACAACAACAGTGACCACGTTAACATGCACACCAATATCCCGTTATTATTCTACATACTCTGAAGTATTCTGTTTTTAAATTGATGCATGTACACATCTTATCCAATTTACTGTTGTTTCTGCTGTCTCCTCAGGCTGTTTCACATATTATGTTTTCATCTGATTGTCGAAAAAAATCTAACTCAAAAAACAGGCTACCTGTGCGGTTTGATACTCTGTACTGGACTGTATAGCCTACTGGCTACAATTTAGACACATTTCTGCCTATAATTTTCAACATTTGGTAGGCCATTTGTTTGTCAAATATAGTTTGATACATGCAGCTTCTCTTCTGTCATAAATTGTTGCCCCAGAAGACTAAATAAAGTAGTTCTCTCCAGAATAATAATTTACATTGATAGAATGAATGCATTAGTAATCCACTAAAGTTGACCTTTAGTTTAGGGACCGGGGAGAAAACGCAATAACTCCAGAACAGTGGAAAGATTGGTCCTGTGCAAAATGTCATCAGTCTGAAGGGTTTAGTTTAGGGACCGGGGAGAAAACTCAATAACTCCAGAACAGTGGAAAGATTGGTCCTGTGCAAAATGTCCATATGTCATCCGTCTGAAGGGTTTTAAGGAAATGAAAAGCTGAGAAAAAGATGAAACACGTTTCTGATAAGGTTGAAAGTACCGTCTGCTTGCATCATAGTGTCAAAGATAACACCTTACACTCTCATTCACATTATCTCAAGAGATACTGAAATAAATAATATTTCTCCACGCCTAAATTAACATTTGTTGTTTCATTTAAATGCAAAAAATGCATAATTCTGCATTTCATATTATATTCGTTTATAGGCCTACAGTCAGTGTCCAGATTTCAGTTAATATTATATTAGTTTATAGGCCTACAGTCAGTGTCCAGATTTCAGTTAATATTATATTAGATTATAGGCCTACAGTCACTACAGTCAGTGTCCAGATTTCAGTTAATATTATATTAGATTATAGGCCTACAGTCAGTGTCCAGATTTCAGTTAACGTTACTATTTAATTTAACCCATTTGAATTGAAATGAGGAATATTCTGTTTATTTATGGCTACAGGGATACTCGTGAACGGGATATCAGAGAACACCGCAGTTCCGGGAGAGTAGTGGGGGAAACCATTCACCTCAGAAAGAGGGGTGATATTAATAACGTTTCCTTTCATTATGTGTTGTCGAATTCATAAAAATATATTTTCTGCCATTGTAGTAAGGTTGTTAATACGAGAGGTCTTCAGACTTACCATTTTTGTATTATTTTCCTTGAAAGAACAAGTAGAGGGTTTTGAGTGCTTCTCCCCTATTTGGAAAGTTGGTCTGCCTGCTGTTCAGTCAGAGATATTCTGACAGGACGTCTCCTTCTGCTGGACATAAAAACTGTTTAAAACTCTAAAACACTATAGTGTATCTGGAACACTGGTTCATATATCACAAAGTCAATAGCGAATGTGACTATGTATATATTTATGTTGTATTTAAAGCATATTTCTGCAAGTTTATCAGGTGTCTGCTAGCTTAGCTAGCCATGATAATGACGAGCTAACTAGCACCGTCAATCAGTGCACTGTAATGTCACGCTACTTGTTGCTAGCAGGTGATTTATTTGTAATTCAAGACTTCTTTATTGAAATATTAAGTCAATGTTTATTTTCTTACTACCTTAAAAGGTTTATATAAAAATGGTTGTACTTGTGCTCTGTATTTATGGTTTAATGTCACTTCACATTGAGGGCATGTATCATTACTGTTGTTCCTATCTAACAGTTATCTTGTGTTCTACCTAACCATGTATCATTACTGTTGTTCCTATCTAACAGTTATATTGTGTCCTACCTCACCATGTATCATTACTGTTGTTCCTATCTAACAGTTATCTTGTGTCCTATCTAACCATGTATCATTACTGTTGTTCCTATCTAACAGTTATATTGTGTCCTACCTAACCATGTATCATTACTGTTGTTCCTATCTAACAGTTATCTTGTGTCCTACCTAACCATGTATCATTACTGTTGTTCCTATCTAACAGTTATCTTGTGTCCTACCTAACCATGTATCATTACTGTTGTTCCTATCTAACAGTTATCTTGTGTCCTACCTAACCATGTATCATTACTGTTGTTCCTATCTAACAGTTATCTTGTGTCCTACCTAACCATGTATCATTACTGTTGTTCCTATCTAACAGTTATCTTGTGTCCTACCTAACCATGTATCATTACTGTTGTTCCTATCTAACAGTTATCTTGTGTCCTACCTCACCATGTATCATTACTGTTGTTCCTATCTAACAGTTATCTTGTGTTCTACCTAACCATGTATCATTACTGTTGTTCCTATCTATCAGTTATCTTGTGTCCTACCTAACCATGTATCATTACTGTTGTTCCTATCTATCAGTTATCTTGTGTCCTACCTAACCATGTATCACTACTGTTGTTCCTATCTAACAGTTATCTTGTATCCTACCTAACCATGTATCATTACTGTTGTTCCTATCTAACAGTTATCTTGTGTCCTACCTAACCATGTATCATTACTGTTGTTCCTATCTAACAGTTATCTTGTGTCCTACCTAACCATGTATCATTACTGTTGTTCCTATCTATCAGTTATCTTGTGTCCTACCTCACCAGTGAACGTGTGGCTGTGACCGTCCTGTCAATGCCTGTCCTGGTGACTCATTTTACATTTTAGTCATTGAGCAGACGCTCTTATCCAGAGCAATTTAAAGTTGGTCCTGGTGACTCCTGGGGCCTAATTCGTAAAGGAAGTGTCTCAGAGCTGATCTAGGATCAGGTCCTCCCTCTCCATGTAATCTGATTCATTATGATCTAGGATCAGGTCCCCTTCTCCATGTAATCTGATTCATTATGATCTAGGATCAGGTCCCCTCCTCTCCATGTAATCTGATTCATTATGATCTAGGATCGGGCCCCCCTCTCCATGTAATCTGATTAATTATGATCTAGGATCAGGTCCCCACTCTCCATGTAATCTGATTCATTATGATCTAGGATCAGGTCCCTCCTCTCCATGTAATCTGATTCATTATGATCTAGGATCAGGTCCCCCCTCTCCATGTAATCTGATTCATTATGATCTAGTTGTCAGAGCTAGAGTGGTGTTTGTCAGACTATGAGACATCCCGGTTTGGCCAACAAACTATTATGATACCTCTCTATTGTAAACTGTGACTTGTACAAACAAGCTGGTGTTCTACGTGTTGCTCTAGGAATTACAACAAACTAACAGGGTGGAAAGTGATATTAGGGGGACACAGAAAAACTTAAATTAAATAATATGAATGAACAAATGAATGAATGATATTTTATTTCCGTGTCAAATCGCCAACTGGCAACCCATCCCTTATGGGGTTAATTGCCACATAAACAAACATTACAATAATTCACTGTGGTAATTAAATGATAATTCTCCTTCCGGTGTTCTCTGCATTGAGCATCGCATGAATAGTGAAAAAAATAAGGTAAAAATCAATACATAATAGTAAATAAGGTGATGCAAACAATAATTATATCCCTAGAGCAGAACAATAATATACATATATACACACACTGTATATATGCACATACATACATATATACATACTGTATATATATACATACATAACATATACAGATAAATAAATACAGAAAAAAATAAACAGAAGGAATTTGAACCCAGTCTGACACAAAGAGAAGATTCATATGGGAGACAAGCCTATACACAATCTATATACACATACCATTTACCACATAGAAGATTCATATGGGAGACAAGTCTATACACAATCTATATACACATGTACCATTTACCACATAGAAGACTCATATGGGAGACAAGTCTATACACAATCTATATATACACATACCATTTACCACATAGAAGACTCATATGGGAGACAAGTCTATACACAATCTATATACACATGTACCATTTACCACATAGAAGACTCATATGGGAGACAAGTCTATACACAATCTATATATACACATACCATTTACCACATAGAAGACTCATATGGGAGACAAGTCTATACACAATCTATATACACATGTACCATTTACCACATAGAAGACTCATATGGGAGACAAGTCTATACACAATCTATATACACACATACCATTTACCACATAGAAGACTCATATGGGAGACAAGTCTATACACAATCTATATACACATGTACCATTTACCACATAGAAGACTCATATGGGAGACAAGTCTATACACAATCTATATATACACATACCATTTACCACATAGAAGACTCATATGGGAGACAAGTCTATACACAATCTATATATACACGTACCATTTACCACATAGAAGAGTCATATGGGAGACAAGTCTATACACAATCTATATACACATGTACCATTTACCACGCAGAAGCTAAATATTTTTACAATTTAATTATAGGTAAACATTTTTCTTATATTCCAGGATTTATCTAAATATTCCACAAACGGAAATACACAATGGACAAAAAAAACATTTCAATTTCTCCTCATCACTCATCACATACTGCCAGGGTATATCTGGTGGTCTTTCTGGAATAAGAGCAAGCGTATGTCATGGTAGAAAAGGAAATAGAGGATTAAATCAGTTTAATTCTCTATTTCTTTAAGGTCACAATAGTTACATAGTCTTTCCTCCATTTCACCACAATACTGACCTGTATCAATACTCAGAGAAAATATCCCTGATCTTACCTGTTTCAATACTCAGAGAAAATATCCCTGATCTTACCTGTTTCAATACTCAGAGGCAATATCCATGATCGTACCTGTTTCAATACACAGAGACAATATCCCTGAAATAACCTGTTTCAATACGCAGAGACAATATCCCTGATCTGACCTGTTTCAATACTCAGAGACAATATCCCTGATCTGACCTGTTTCAATACTCAGAGGAAATATCCCTGATCTGAACTGTTTCAATACGCAGAGACAATATCCCTGATCTGAACTGTTTCAATACGCAGATGAAATATCCCTGATCTGAACTGTTTCAATACGCAGAGACAATATCCCTGATCTGACCTGTTTCAATACGCAGAGGCAATATCCCTGATCTGACCTGTTTCAATACACAGAGACAATATCCCTGATCTTCCCTGTGCACATAGAGATCTCTTGCTTTTAGGTAGGTTATACATAATATATCTCTCACACACCAATTCACCCTGAATCAAACAAAAGGTTCTCAATTTGGATTTATGATTCATCTCCTCCACCCATCTTTTTTTCATGTCGCATCAACAGTTGTTTTTTAATCATATCTATGTCTCCCTTCATTTGGTTTTGGTACAGATGTTCATAGTTACACTGTTGAAAAAGCTCAGACATTTCAGTTGCCCAGGCTTCCCCTATGGATAGATAAATACAATAATCATGAAAAAAGTCATTGATGAAAGAGACTTCAACTAGGACTATAAAATAATGAAGAAACAGTTTAACATTTTGTTATTTTATGGCTTATATTTATTGTAGAAGTTGATAAATAACACCTGGGGACAAAAACGCCTACATCTTCTGACAAAAAGTGTTAAAATGCATAACATTCCCTTTCAGGATCCATATTTTGGTGTTTATAAGGTAAAGGACACCTGATATTTAAAGCCTTTTTGAATCCACATTTTACACTAAATAAGAACTGATATTTCCCGGGGACAGAAAAGGCACCACATGGTAGGAATGACTCAGCAGAACTCCTACACTAGTTTAGTGGATTCCAAATGTTCCCTCTACTTTATTCTACATTATTAACCTGAAATACTCACTTTACTTGGAAACTGAGTTGCAGTTTAGAGGTTAAACTATGAGCTGCTCTGTCATCTCAAAATGACCCTGTACAGATACTTTCTTATATTCAGTTTCAACTGTAGTCAAGGAGTCACCCTTCATATAACAACAGTAACCAGAGGGTGGAGCTAACAGTCAGTTTCAACTGTAGTCAAGGAGTCACCCTTCATATAACAACAGTAACCAGAGGGTGGAGCTAACAGTCAGTTTCAACTGTAGTCAAGGAGTCACCCTTCACATAACAACAGTAACCAGAGGGTGGAGCTAACAGTCAGTTTCAACTGTAGTCAAGGTGTCACCCTTCACATAACAACAGTAACCAGAGGGTGGAGCTAACAGTCAGTTTCAACTGTAGTCAAGGTGTCACCCTTCATATAACAACAGTAACCAGAGGGTGGAGCTAACAGTCAGTTTCAACTGTAGTCAAGGTGTCACCCTTCACATAACAACAGTAACCAGAGGGTGGAGCTAACAGTCAGTTTCAACTGTAGTCAAGGTGTCACCCTTCATATAACAACAGTAACCAGAGGGTGGAGCTAACAGTCAGTTTCAACTGTAGTCAAGGAGTCACCCTTCATATAACAACAGTAACCAGAGGGTGGAGCTAACAGTCAGTTTCAACTGTAGTCAAGGAGTCACCCTTCATATAACAACAGTAACCAGAGGGTGGAGCTAACAGTCAGTTTCAACTGTAGTCAAGGAGTCACCCTTCACATAACAACAGTAACCAGAGGGTGGAGCTAACAGTCAGTTTCAACTGTAGTCAAGGAGTCACCCTTCACATAACAACAGTAACCAGAGGGTGGGGCTAACAGTCAGTTTCAACTGTAGTCAAGGTGTCACCCTTCACATAACAACAGTAACCAGAGGGTGGGGCTAACAGTCAGTTTCAACTGTAGTCAAGGAGTCACCCTTCACATAACAACAGTAACCAGAGGGTGGAGCTAACAGTCAGTTACATGAGACAGCAGTAACGTGACACTGTTCTGAATCTTGCTTAAAAAATGTTATAGTCCTTCTTCAAGACATCTCTCTTACATTATTTTAGCTAAACTTATAATTTACTGGAAATCAGGTTTAGTTGTGTTTTTCCCCTGTAAGGTGTGTACGTGCTGGATAAGAACCAAAGGATGAGAAACCCTGAGATAAACATTAAACCATATAATGTAAAAGCTCCTCCACCATCTTTACCAGACGTTTTACTGATAACATGTAGACCTACTGATTAGTTTCCACTTTGAAAACTGCTGTCAGCAAGTCAGCTCAACAGTTCTTCTAACTAGTAATATCTCATTCCAGGTATTCATTCACATACTCTGTCATTTAGAATGAATTATTGTTCATAAATACTTACTTTATTTGTCAGTATTGTCCATATAGTGTTTTCTGCTCTGTCATCTCAAAATGGATCCTGTACAAAATCACATATTTACTTTCAGTCACCTCCTGGGTGGTGCAGTGGTCTAAACCACCCCATCTGAACAGTTTCTCACCAACTGGCCACCTGGTCTATAGAGACTAAATGACTATACACTCTACGCTGCACACCACATCAACGGGGATGTAGTGGAGGGTAAACCCACGTAAACGCGCTTAAGCACCTTTTTATTTGTAAAATAGCGTTTACTCAACTTTGTATTTTGTTAATTATCGTTTACCACTTCTTATGCGTTTCCAGCGTTAAGCCTAAATTCCATCGTGGAAAACGGGCCCAGGTTGGTCAGCATGATAAAGAATCATATCTCAAGCCTACTCTGTCTATTGAATGTCTGACTACGACCTAACTTTATAATAGTTATATGTAGCCAAGACTTACCAGAGTCTGTACGTCTGTCCTTCAAATCAACACATTTATCCTACTTCTAATGTTGCAGAGAAATGTGCGCTACATTTTCTACAGTCATTTTGTAACGGTGTAGACTACACAGTTACTTTCACTTTCATATGAGGAAATCACGTCCCTTCTGACGTCACCGGTGTATGGTTAAATAATGATGACAGAAGAGATCTACTAACTAGTAATAATATGTAATTCCAGGTATTCATTATCTTAATCTGTTCTTTATTGTTCAGAAATACTTTATTTGTACTTCTCTCCATATAGTGTGTTTTCCTCTTTTGTCATCTCACCATGGATCCTGCACTCAGCCGTCTCCCCACCCTGATAATAGAGTGTTTTATTGGTATCTTCCACTAGATGGCAGTAAACACCTGCTGTAACTAGACTTTACAACAGCATTCCTTATTCATAAAGGCAGTGTCTCAAAGGAGGAGTGCTGAATCAGGATCAGGTCCCCCTGTCCATGTAATCTGATTCATTATGATCTAGGATCAGGTCCTCCTCTCCATGTAATCTGATTCATTATGATCTAGGATCAGGTCCCCCCTCTCCATGTAATCTTATTCATTATGATCTAGGATCAGGTCCCCCCTCTCCATGTAATCTGATTCATTATGATCTAGGATCAGGTCCCCCTCTCCATGTAATCTGATTCATTATGATCTAGGATCAGGTCCCCCCTCTCCATGTAATCTGATTCATTATGATCTAGGATCAGGTCCCCCCTCTCCATGTAATCTGATTCATTATGATCTAGGATCAGGTCCTCCTCTCCATGTAATCTGATTCATTATGACATAGGATCAGGTCCCCCTCTCCATGTAATCTGATTCATTATGATCTAGGATCAGGTCCCCCCTCTCCATGTAATCTGATTCATTATGATCTAGGATCAGGTCCTCCTCTCCATGTAATCTGATTCATTATGACATAGGATCAGGTCCCCCCTCTCCATGTAATCTGATTCATTATGATCTAGGATCAGGTCCCCCCCTCTCCATGTAATCTGATTCATTATGATCTAGGATCAGGTCCCCCCTCTCCATGTAATCTGATTCATTATGATCTAGGATCAGGTCCCCCCCTCTCCATGTAATCTGATTCATTATGATCTAGGATCAGGTCCCCCCTCTCCATGTAATCTGATTCATTATGATTGTTTTGTCTCATGTCTCTTTATATTCATATAGCCTGGGGGTATTGCTTATTGTATTGCTTACATCTTAATATATAGACTTTTATATCAACCCTCTATCCCAGAAACACCCAGCTATGTTCAGGGTACTGATGAATGAAGGGTTTATTACTATTGTAGTACTGACTTTAATATCAACCCTCTATCCCAGAAACACCCAGCTTTGTTCAGGGTACTGATGAATGAAGGGTTTATTACTATTGTAGTACTCTTTTTATTAACTTAGCTACTGACTTGTTCTATTGTTGTTGTATTGTCAAGAGGTTAACCTGCAAGGAAGCATTTCAGTACATAATACTTGTATTGTGCTTTATATTATTATAGATATTTTAGGGTTGCCATGGATTTCAAGCAGGCAATGCCATCAGGTCCAAACCCAAAACAAGGAAATTGTAGGAGACAGGCGTGTTGGGGTTTCCTGCCAGCATGACCACCCGCTTCACTTCCTGAACATGAAAAAGGGTGAAAGGTGGGATGCAGTAATAAGGAGTTTTTTTCAGTTTCTTTTTCAGTATTTTATTTCAGTGTTGATTAATTGAGTTAATTTAGTAAATTGTATTTAGTTATTTAGTGCAGATAATGATGTACTTCTTCTGTAGTTTGTCAAATGCAGTGAACCTGCTGAGAGATGAAGGAGGGGATGAGAGGCCAGAACATCAACCTCATCTTCATGGAGGACATTGATGCCAGATGCAGTGAACCTGCTGAGAGATGAAGGAGGGGATGAGAGGCCAGAACTTCAACCTCATCTTCATGGAGGACATTGATGCCAGATGCAGTGAACCTGCTGAGAGATGAAGGAGGGGATGAGAGGCCAGAACATCAACCTCATCTTCATGGAGGACATTGATGCCAGATGCAGTGAACCTGCTGAGAGATGAAGGAGGGGATGAGAGGCCAGAACATCAACCTCATCTTCATGGAGGACATTGATGCCAGATGCAGTGAACCTGCTGAGAGATGAAGGAGGGGATGAGAGGCCAGAACATCAGTCTCATCTTCATGGAGGACATTGATTCCAGATGCAGCTACATGTGCAAGTAATTAACCTTTTTAATTCAAGATCTCATTGACTTTAACATTTGAAAAGCAGTTTCTCCAACAATAGTTTTAACATGAACATTTTGTCCATAACTTTTTAGAGAAAGTTTCCTGAATTGAATCATGGGAACAGATTGGTTGTTCCAGTTTTCCATGCTGATGGACATGACTTGCCATGTCAGGTACTTGAACAGGATCATTAATATTATCAGTAGGTATTTATTCATATTTTATAAGGTTTAACCAAATAACCCTTTTACCATGGTATGACATGATTTTATATTTCTAGATGAAATTCAACACCCGATATGTGGAAGGTGCTGGACTGGCAGATGGGGAGCAGATGGAGAGGCTGTGGTCGTATCTGAGGCGCTTTGGGAAGGTCACCAAAGAAATGAGGCCGTCCCATCTTATTGACCTCCTGACTGATGCACTTCTCCACCATGGGAAAACGCCAGAGGCTACGTTAGTACACTTGGAAGTGTTCTTAATTTACTTAATGCTGGTTGACTCTAGTGATGTTCCTAACATTTCCTGTTGTTTTGATGTAGTGGACTCTCTGCCATAGAGGGTTTCCCCAGCAACAGACGTTGCAACAGAGGCAAAAAGGGAAATGGAAGAAATTGCACAGTCTCTTCCAGGTAAACCATTGTATCAATAATCTAAGCATAGAATTTCAGTATTGATTAGAAATGTTGTCACATCTGTCACTGTTGTTATGTTTTAGGAATTTTAGGCCAGTAGGCCAGTGACTCAGCCCCTGTAAAAGGGTTAGAGGCAGAGAATCCCAGTGGAAAGAGAGGAACCGGCAAGGCAGAGACAGCAAGGGCGGTTCGTTGCTCCAGCCTTTCCGTTCACCTTCACACTCCTGGGCCAGACTATACTTAATCATAGGACCTACTGAAGAGATAAGTCTTCAGTAAAGACTTAAAGGTTGAGACTGAGTCTGCGTCTCTCACATGGGTAGGCAGACCATTCCATAAAAATGGAGCTCTATAGGAGAAAGCCCTACCTCCAGCCGTTTGCTTCGAAATTCTAGGGACAATTAGGAGGCCTGCGTCTTGTGACCGTAGCGTACGTGTAGGTATGTACGGCAGGACCAAATCGGAAAGATAGGTAGGAGCAAGCCCATGTAATGCTTTGTAGGTTAGCAGTAAAACCTTGAAATCAGCCCTTGCCTTAACAGGAAGCCAGTGTAGGGAGGCTAGCACTGGAGTAATATGATCAAACTTTTTGGTTCTAGTCAGGATTCTAGCAGCCGTATTTAGCACTAACTGAAGTTTATTTAGTGCTTTATCCGGGTAGCCGGAAAGTAGAGCATTGCAGTAGTCCAGCCTAGAAGTAACAAAAGCATGGATTAATTTTTCTGCGTCATTTTTGGACAGAAAATTTCTGATTTTTGCAATGTTACGTAGATGGAAAAAAGCTGTCCTTGAAACAGTCTTGATATGTTCTTCAAAAGAGAGATCAGGGTCCAGAGTAACGCCGAGGTCCTTCACAGTTTTATTTGAGACGACTGTACAACCATCCAGATTAATTGTCAGATTCAACAGAAGATCTCTTTGTTTCTTGGGACCTAGAACAAGCATCTCTGTTTTGTCCGAGTTTAAAAGTAGAAAGTGATATTGATGGAGGAACAGATGAATGAGGCTGAGGGTGATGACTACAACAACGATGGTGATATTGATGGAGGAACAGATGAATGAGGCTGAGGGTGATGACTACAACAACGATGGTGATATTGATGGAGGAATAGATGAATGAGGCTGAGGGTGATGACTACAACAACGATGGTGATATTGATGGAGGAATAGATTAATGAGGCTGAGGGTGATGACTACAACAACGATGGTGATATTGATGGAGGAATAGATGAATGAGGCTGATGGTGTGTTGTTTTTAACATGTCCATTGCTTTTTAATTGATGTCATTGTATTCCTGAACCTTTGTTTATAATGGTATGTTTTATTGCTCTTTTGGGGTTGAAAGAAGCACATTTCTGTTTAATTGTTAGATGTGATACAGGCCATTGTTGCAGGTCATTTACTATTGGTGTCATGGTGAGGAGAACCTGACTTGAGCCTGATATACCCCAAGAGTCTAATGGAATAGACAGGTTTGCTTCCTCTAAAGTATTGTCTTTTTATTGACCTGTTAGTTGTGGAGTTTGTAAATATATTTTATTTAACCTTTATTTAACTAGGCAACTCAATGTAGATTATTGTGTAAATATTGTCATGTGAATATCTAGATCACCATTATCAATGTAGATTATTGTGTAAATATTGTCATGTGAATATCTAGATCACCATTGTCATCTTTAAATAAATTAATAACTTCTGCAGCTGATGCCGCCTGGCTCCTTGTAATATGGCCTGTGTGTAGCTGGTGTAGAGGAGTCAGGCGCAGGACAGCAGATGTGAGTAATAAAACGTAATTTACTCAAAATCATCACAAACACAATGCAATAAACGAGCCCACAATAACGGACCGTATTACAAACAAACAATCACTCACAAACCAACATGGGGGAACAGAGGGTTAAATAATGAACAAGTCATTGAGATACTAGAGATACTCTCAATGATCTGCTATGAAAAGCCAACTGACATTTACTCCTGAGGTGCTGACCTGTTGCTGCACCCTCGACAACCACTGTGATTATTATTATCTGACCCTGCTGGTCATCTATGAACATTTGAACATCTTGGCCATGTTCTGTTATAATCTCCACCCGGCACAGCCAGCAGAGGACTGACCACCCCTCATAGCCTGGTTCCTCTCTAGGTTTCTTCCTAGGTTTTGGCCTTTCTAGGGAGTTTTTCCTAGCCACCCCTCATAGCCTGGTTCCTCTCTAGGTTTCTTCCTAGGTTCTGGCCTTTCTAGGGAGTTTTTCCTAGCCACCCCTCATAGCCTGGTTCCTCTCTAGGTTTCTTCCTAGGTTCTGGCCTTTCTAGGGAGTTTTTCCTAGCCACCCCTCATAGCCTGGTTCCTCTCCAGGTTTCTTCCTAGGTTCTGGCCTTTCTAGGGAGTTTTTCCTAGCCACCGTGCTTCTACACCTGCATTGCTTGCTGTTTGGGGTTTTAGGCTGGGTTTCTGTACAGCACTTTGAGATATCAGCTGATGTACGAAGGGCTTTATAAATAAATTTGATTTGATTTGATTTGATTGGGGAATTGAAACCAGGTGTGTAAGAAAAAGACAAAGCAAATGGAAAATGAAAAGTGGATCGGTGACGTCGAACGCTGCCCGAACTTCGGCGGAAGTCGTGACCCTCCTGCAACATTTAATGGTCCAATAATGGGTTTAGGAACTAAGGATTGTAGCTTTAAGGTTTCAGTATGTAGCCTACAGAGAAACACATTCAGAGATCAAGCCTTGTCATTTCAGATAAATTCACTTTGCAGGAGAGGGGAGACTGGAGGCCATGGTGGGGTCAAAGTAGCACATTTAATAAATAATTATTCTAAACAAAAACATTGTTTCTATTGAACATGCCATACTAATAAAGGCATTTTAATCAATTATATGAAGAGTGTCTTGGTCCTCCTTTCTTTTTGATGACCTACTCACCCCTTTTACCAAAGAGCACCTTCTGTCTACCAACATTTACTATTGTGTACCTTAGTAGCGCTTCCCTTCCTCCTCTTTCTACTAAACCACAAAGGGGTTAGAACTACAATTCCGGCGCCATTTCCGGTTGCTGGACACGATGCAACGTGAAACAGGGAGTTGTAGTTCTTCACAGAAAGCCCAGGTGTATTCAAACCATTACAGTTTTACATTTACATTTTAGTCATTTAGCAGACGCTCTTATCCAGAGCGACTTACAGTAGTGAATGCATACATTTCATACATTTTTATTTTCCCGTACTGGGAAAAAAATGACACACAGTTCCTCAGCATTGGAACATTTTGGAATCACAGTCATGAAACCCCCCTTAAACATATGACACAATGTTCTCACTACAACTGAGGACTCTTACAGTGGTGGACTTTATGTTAATAAATAGGTCTCAAATCAAATCAAAGTTTATTTGTCACGTGCGCCGAATGCAACAGACCTTAGAGTGAAATGCTTACTTACAGGCTCTAACCAATAGTGCGAAAAAAGGTATGTGTGTGTGTGTGTGTGTGTGTGTGTGTGTGTGTGTGTGTGTGTGTGTGTGTGTGTGTGTGTGTGTGTGTGTGTGTGTGTGTGTGTGGGGGGGGGGGGGTAAGTAAAGAAATAAAACAACAGTAAAAATACATTTGAAAATAAGAGTAGCAAGGCTATATAAAGACATCGGTTAGTCAGGCTTAAGAGTTGTGAACTACAAATATGGCGTCTTTTTGTAGTTTTCTCCCTAACTCTAACCCTAGCTCAGTTGATCTGCTTTATCAATGGTGCAACATTCAACCCCTCCAAAATGCCTTAATTCATCTGATGCATCCCTCACGCAGATCCACTGACGTCCGAATCACTATTTCAATTTGTCTACAGACTCAATAGTATTTGCATTTCAAAATGCAATATTCTCATTCATTTTGATAATTCTTTCTTATTAAGAGACATTCACTAAGAGGATTTGTTCAGATCAATGGGCTGCTCTAACATTTTAACACTGAGCCATGTGACTATACAGTAGCCTACATCTATAGTCTACTGTAAAATCATATGCTGCTTTAGGCTAAATACTATAGTTTTCTGTGTGTTTCAAAGGGACAAATGGAAAGAGGTCCTACTGTATTCTAGATGGTGGTGTAGAGTATCTACAATGTGACCTCCCTAAATAATGGTGGTGTAGTGTATCTACAATGTGACCTCCCTAAATAATGGTGGTGTAGAGTATCTACAATGTGACCTCCCTAAATAATGGTGGTGTAGAGTATCTACAATGTTACCTCCCTAAATAATGGTGGTGTAGAGTATCTACAATGTGACCTCCCTAAATAATGGTGGTGTAGAGTATCTACAATGTGATCTCCCTAAATAATGGTGGAGTAGAGTATCTACAATGTGACCTCCCTAAATAATGGTGGTGTAGTGTATCTACAATGTGACCTCCCTAAATAATGGTGGTGTAGAGTATCTACAATGTTACCTCCCTAAATAATGGTGGTGTAGTGACTCTACAATGTGACCTCCCTAAATAATGCACAAGTTACATTTTAACTTCATTCAAGAGGAGAGAATGTAGGAGACTAATAAAGCAGGTAGAGGACCATTTTATGGGGCTGAAACCTAAAGCGGCAACTGCAGCGCAATCAATAGGAGGTGAACAGCACCTGGTGCTGAAAATATAGCAGCACAATCAATAGGAGGTGAACAGCACCTGGTGCTGATATTATAGCAGCACAATCAATAGGAGGTGAACAGCGCCTGGTGCTGAAAATATAGCAGCACAATCAATAGGAGGTGAACAGCACCTGGTGCTGATATTATAGCAGCACAATCAATAGGAGGTGAACAGCACCTGGTGCTGAAAATATAGCAGCACAATCAATAGGAGGTGAACAGCACCTGGTGCTGAAAATATAGCAGCACAATCAATAGGAGGTGAACAGCACCTGGTGCTGAAAATATAGCAGCACAATCAATAGGAGGTGAACAGCACCTGGTGCTGATAATATAGCAGCACAATCAATAGGAGGTGAACAGCACCTGGTGCTGAAAATATAGCAGCACAATCAATAGGAGGTGAACAGCGCCTGGTGCTGATAATATAGCAGCACAATCAATAGGAGGTGAACAGCACCTGGTGCTGAAAATATAGCAGCACAATCAATAGGAGGTGAACAGCACCTGGTGCTGATAATATAGCAGCACAATCAATAGGAGGTGAACAGCACCTGGTGCTGAAAATATAGCTAACTTGTTATGCAAGTGGCGCCAATCAACAGGTGGAGAAAACTACACCAGTCAAGTAATTCATTTCAACAATAATCTTCCTTTTAATTTGACTTTAAAAACAACAAGAGGGCTTAATTGGAGTCTATTTCTTCAGAGTGAAGGCACATATAAATTAACTTAACTGTCTGAGCTAGGCTGTGTGGGGGCGCAGGCCCATATAAATAACTTAACTGTCTGAGCTAGGCTGTGTGGGGGCGAAGGCCCATATAAATAACTTAACTGGCTGTGCTAGGCTGTGTGGGGGCGCAGGCCCATATAAATAACTTAACTGGCTGAGCTAGGCTATGTGGCTTAACAGCATCTTTCACAAGAAAATAAAATGGCCTGATAGAAGAGGGATTTGTATTTATTTATTAGGCCGACTTACAACTGCAACATGGCCAAAAAGGCAGCATCCTACATAAAACAATAATTTAAGAAAAACAGGTGATGTCTGTGTCTGAGTGTCTGTAGCCCTGTATCAGGAGTCTGGGATTACCTGAGTGTCTGTAGCCCTGTATCAGAGTGACCAGAGTAACCTGAGTGTCTGTAGCCCTGTACCAGAGTGACCATAGTAACCTGAGTGTCTGTAGCCCTGTACCAGGAGTCTGGGATAACCTGAGTGTCTGTAGCCCTGTATCAGGAGTCTGGGATAACCTGAGTGTCTGTAGCCCTGTATCAGGAGTCTGGGATAACCTGAGTGTCTGTAGCCCTGTATCAGAGTGACCAGAGTAACCTGAGTGTCTGTAGCCCTGTATCAGGAGTCTGGGATAACCTGAGTGTCTGTAGCCCTGTATCAGAGTGACCAGAGTAACCTGAGTGTCTGTAGCCCTGTACCAGAGTGACCAGAGTAACCTGAGTGTCTGTAGCCCTGTACCAGGAGTCTGGGATAACCTGAGTGTCTGTAGCCCTGTATCAGGAGTCTGGGATAACCTGAGTGTCTGTAGCCCTGTATCAGGAGTCTGGGATAACCTGAGTGTCTGTAGCCCTGTATCAGAGTGACCAGAGTAACCTGAGTGTCTGTAGCCCTGTATCAGAGTGACCAGAGTAACCTGAGTGTCTGTAGCCCTGTACCAGAGTGACCAGAGTAACCTGAGTGTCTGTAGCCCTGTACCAGAGTGACCAGAGTAACCTGAGTGTCTGTAGCCCTGTACCAGAGTGACCAGAGTAACCTGAGTGTCTGTAGCCCTGTATCAGAGTAACCTGAGTGTCTGTAGCCCTGTATCAGAGTGACCAGAGTAACCTGAGTGTCTGTAGCCCTGTATCAGAGTGACCAGAGTAACCTGAGTGTCTGTAGCCCTGTATCAGAGTGACCAGAGTAACCTGAGTGTCTGTAGCCCTGTATCAGAGTGACCAGAGTAACCTGAGTGTCTGTAGCCCTGTATCAGAGTGACCATAGTAACCTGAGTGTCTGTAGCCCTGTATCAGGAGTCTGGGGATAACCTGAGTGTCTGTAGCCCTGTATCAGAGTGACCAGAGTAACCTGAGTGTCTGTAGCCCTGTACCAGAGTGACCAGAGTAACCTGAGTGTCTGTAGCCCTGTATCAGGAGTCTGGGATAACCTGAGTGTCTGTAGCCCTGTACCAGAGTGACCAGAGTAACCTGAGTGTCTGTATCCCTGTATCAGAGTGACCAGAGTAACCTGAGTGTCTGTAGCCCTGTACCAGAGTGATCATAGTAACCTGAGTGTCTGTAGCCCTGTATCAGAGTAACCTGAGTGTCTGTAGCCCTGTACCAGAGTAACCTGAGTGTCTGTAGCCCTGTATCAGAGTGACCAGAGTAACCTGAGTGTCTGTAGCCCTGTACCAGGAGTCTGGGGATAACCTGAGTGTCTGTAGCCCTGTACCAGGAGTCTGGGGATAACCTGAGTGTCTGTAGCCCTGTATCAGGAGTCTGGGATAACCTGAGTGTCTGTAGCCCTGTATCAGAGTAACCTGAGTGTCTGTAGCCCTGTATCAGAGTGACCAGAGTAACCTGAGTGTCTGTAGCCCTGTATCAGGAGTCTGGGGATAACCTGAGTGTCTGTAGCCCTGTATCAGAGTGACCAGAGTAACCTGAGTGTCTGTAGCCCTGTATCAGGAGTGACCAGAGTAACCTGAGTGTCTGTAGCCCTGTATCAGGAGTCTGGGATAACCTGAGTGTCTGTAGCCCTGTATCAGGAGTCTGGGATAACCTGAGTGTCTGTAGCCCTGTACCAGAGTGACCATAGTAACCTGAGAGTCTGTAGCCCTGTATCAGAGTGACCAGAGTAACCTGAGTGTCTATAGCCCTGTATCAGGAGTCTGGGATGACCTGCTCCTGTAACGATAAAACAAACAGAAAATACTGTCAGCATGACACCTAAAATAGCCATTGATCAGCACTAATAATCACAATAATAATAATAACAATTATAATAATAATAATAATAATAATAATAATAATAATTACAATAATGTTAGTAGCCTATATGACTATTTATTAAATACTAAGTTATTTACTTAATGGGAAAAGTTGCATTTCCCCTTGGACACGATCTTGTGGATGTCAGGTGAGAGGGATGTGATGTTGATGAGCAGGCAGTCCTCGGTTGCCTTATGTGAAAGCCGGTTCCTGTCGTGAGTCGATTGCATTCATAGAGGAAAAGGAGGACTCACAGGTGGAAGTTGATCCAAACATAGTTAGCACATAAAAGGAATGGTGATGACTACAACAACGAAGGTGGTCAGCTGCTGCCCTCATTGGGTATAGCGAGCACCATCCCCCTCTCTCTCCCTCCATCCCCCTCTGTCTCCCTCCATCCCCCTCTCTCCCCCTCCATCCCCCTCTCTCTCCCTCCATCCCCCTCTCTCTCCCTCCATCCCCCTCTCTCTCCCTCCATCCCCCTCTCTCTCCCTCCATCCCCCTCTCTCTCCCTCCATCCCCCTCTCTCTCCCTCCATCCCCCTCTCTCTCCCTCCATCCCCCTCTTTCTCCCTCCGTCCCCCTCTCTCTCCCTCCATCCCCCTCTGTCTCCCTCCATCCCCCTCTCTCCCCCTCCATCCCCCTCTCTCTCCCTCCATCCCCCTCTTTCTCCCTCCGTCCCCCTCTCTCTCCCTCCATCCCCCTCTGTCTCCCTCCATCCCCCTCTCTCCCCCTCCATCCCCCTCTCTCTCCCTCCATTCCCCTCTCTCTCCCTCCATCCCCCTCTCTCTCACCCAGGTTCTGTTATCTCAGGTCATCAAATCAAATTTATTTTTATATAGCCCTTCGTACATCAGCTGATATTCTCAAAGTGCTGTACAGAAACCCAGCCTAAAACCCCAAACAGCAAGCAAAGCATGTGAAAGAAGCACGGTGGCTAGGAAAAACTCCCTAGGAAAAACTCCCTAGAAAGGCCAAAAACCTAGGAAGAAACCTAGAGAGGAACCAGGCTATGAGGGGTGGCCAGTCCTCTTCTGGCTGTGCAGGGTGGATATTATAACAGAACATGGTCAAAATGTTAAAATGTTAAAATGTTCATAAATGACCAGCATGGTCAAATAATAATAATCATAGTAGTTGTCGAGGGTGCAACAAGCACGTCCGGTGAACAGGTCAGGGTTCCATAGCCGCAGGCAGAACAGTTGAAACTGGAGCAGCAGCACGGCCAGGTGGACTGGGGACAGCAAGGAGTCATCATACCAGGTAGTCCTGAGGCATGGTCCTAGGGCTCAGGTCCTCCGAGAGAAAGACAGAAAGAGAGAAAGAGAGAATTAGAGAGAGCATATTTAAATACACACAGGACACCGGATAAGACAAGAGAAATACTCCAGATGTAACAGGTCATAAATTCCTGGAGGAGACTCTCTCCCTCGTGCAGTATAGAGAGAGGGTTTCACACTCTGATGGATGAGACAATGCAAGCCATTCATTTGTGGGGCGATTTCCTTCAACCTGCTGACCAGGCCCCTGTGTCTGTCCACCATAGCAGGAGCCCTGACGGTGATCACAAAGTTGACTTTTTCGAATGACAGGCCATGCTACGTAAACAATTGTTCCAGCTTTGTGAATAGGATGTCCCCGGCGGTGTGTCCTTCCAGGGGAACGTCCCCGGCGGTGTGTCCTTCCAGGGGAACGTCCCCGGCGGTGTGTCCTTCCAGGGGAACGTCCCCGGTGGTGTGTCCTTCCAGGGGAACGTCCCCGGTGGTGTGTCCTTCCAGGGGAACGTCCCCGGTGGTGTGTCCTTCCAGGGGAACGTCCCCGGTGGTGTGTCCATCCAGGGAAACGTCTACGGTGGTGTGTCCTTCCAGGGGACCGTCCCCGGTGGTGTGTCCTTCCAGGGGGATGTCCCCGGTGGTGTGTCCTTCCAGGGAAACGTCCACGGTGGTGTGTCCTTCCAGGGGACCGTCCCCGGAGGTGTGTCCTTCCAGGGGAACGTCCCCGGTGGTGTGTCCTTCCAGGGGAACATCCCCGGCGGTGTGTCCTTCCAGGGGAACGTCCCCGGCGGTGTGTCCTTCCAGGGGAACGTCCCCGGCGGTGTGTCCTTCCAGGGGAACGTCCCCGGTGGTGTGTCCTTCCCATGAAAATAACGGACATATACACACAACTGTGCTACATCGGTGTTGTCAGTACTCTCATCAATAGCCAGGGGAAAATGCTCAGCCTGACTGAGCCCCTCCAGAACAATCCTATGCACATCATCCGCCAGAGCACAGACACGGCGTCCGGCTGATGTCACAGACAGGGGCACCTGTTTGACAGACGCAATTATGCTATCCATAGACTTGTCTGTAGCCAATTCCTCCAAAACTGTCACCATGCATTTTTGTTACTTTTTGAGAACGACATGTTCTCTTGCTATCAAGCTCATTGTTCTGAATGAATGTTGATATTAATAAAGTAGTGTAGACTACAGTAGGCTACGTAGACCTGTTTTTCCCCACCAATCAACACACAGAGAAATAAACAAAAAGTTATAATTGAATAGAGATATTGGTGATTTTATGATTTTATCAGATCTAAATTATTTTATTGTCACTGAATGTACTATGTACTAATCAAATGTGTTAAACATGTTGTTAAATTTGTAGTGTAGGCCTATTAATTGTGCTAATATTATACGCTAATTATGTTCTGGCCCGCCCACTTTAACTCAGAAAAACATTCTCCCGATGTCACGTCCTGACCAGAGAAAGCTGTTATTTTCTATGGTAGAGTAGGTCAGGGCGTGACAGGGGGGTTTCTAGTTTAGTTTTTCTATGTTGTTTTCTAGTTTTGTATTTCTATGTTGGGTTTTGTTTGGGATGATCTCCAATTAGAGGCAGCTGGTCATCGTTGTCTCTAATTGGAGATCATACTTAAGTAGGTGTTTTTCCCACCTGGGTTTGTGGGAGATTGTTTTTGAGTAGTGTATGTTTCACCTCTGCATCACGGTTTGTTGTTTTTTTGTTCTTTAGTTTATGTGTATGTATTGCATAGTTTCACAGTTCAATAAAATATGTGGAACGATAATCACACTGCACTTTGGTCCGCTCCTCTCTATGACAACCGTGACACCCGAAGCCAAATCTAGTTGACAAACCCTGTTTTATAGTATGTCATGGCCTTTACTGGCCAACTGCTGTTATGTTTATGATATACTATGGTGTTGTGTCACTAGACTTTGACCAGATATTATTGCATCCAAAGATCAACTGTACCTAGAACATAGATACAGAGCCACTTGTTATCAGGAAGCTGCTCTCTCAGCACAACGGAAAATATCTCAATGACTTGACATGTTCTGGTTGTGAATTCAGGCTACAAGGTAAGAATCTTCCCAGGGATTATTGTAAAGTGTGTAGAGAAATTAAATGTATGGTGTTATTTTAGTATAGTGAATGACAGTAAAACACTCAGATCTAACAGTCCATTTCACCTGGGACAGTTATGTGACAGTTCAATCATACAAAATGGTGCTAACTGGGCGTAGGCGAGTCAAATTCAAAAACATATTGTTCATATATTCATATATTGTGGTTATTTTACAATTTGTATATTTTTATGTATAAGTTGTAAATCGTCTTTCAAAATATCGTAAAATTTGTTTTCAAACTTACAATGAGCTCCTCTTTCCTGTGTAATCTGGTATGAAACCACTGAACATACTTTTCTTAACATTGTTATTATGAACTGAATTCAGTAACAGCATAATAATATCATACCTGTTAAACAAAGCAACACACTAGAATGAGAGAAATTATTAAAAGAGAAAGTGAGACATTAATATTATTATTAGTTATTATCTATTATTATCTATTAATTAAATCACCTGACTGTTTCTATGTATGTTAGTAAATGTTTTATTTCTAAGAGATAATGAATATAAGAGAACAATTGACATTCAATAATTAGTTGTCACTGTGTTAACCACAACCAACATGCTGGATCTCTGTTTAGTTGTCACTGTGTTAACCACAACGAACATGCTGGATCTCTGTTTAGTTGTCACTGTGTTAACCACAACCAACATGCTGGATCTCTGTTTAGTTGTTACTGTGTTAACCACAACCAACATGCTGGATCTCTGTTTAGTTGTCACTGTGTTGACCACAACCAACATGCTGGATCTCTGTTTAGTTGTTACTGTGTTAACCACAACCAACATGCTGGATCTCTGTTTAGTTGTCACTGTGTTAACCAACATGCTGGATCTCTGTTTAGTTGTCACTGTGTTAACCACAACCAACATGCTGGATCTCTGTTTACAGGGGTCAGTGCTCTAAAATGAGTCTCTCTGGGGAGAGAGAGGAGGGGGGCCCTGCCTCTAAAATGAGTCTCTCTGGGGAGAGAGAGGAGGGGGCCCCTGCCTCCAAAATGCATCTCTCTGGGGGACATGACACCAAAGCTAAGAGGTAAGATGACAATTTTATGAAGAATTGATTAAGTTTATTTCCTAAATAAATAACTATCTTAAGGTGAATGCACTTACTGTAAATCTCTCTGGATAAGAGCATCTGCTAAATCAGGGGTTCTCAATCCGGGGTCTGTGGAGGTACTGCAGGGGTTCTGCAGGAAGCTCGGGGAGTGGTGGTGTATCCAGGGAGAAAACTAAACTAATATTCTGAAATGTCATTGTGGTCTTATGCTCCCATCTATTGAAATTATTTAGCAACTGCAGTAGTGCTTAAAAAATGTGTTATTCCTTACTAAAGTAGTAATTACTGAGAATTACTAGTTAATTTTATCACTTACAATAAAATAACAACTTATACCATAACAAACAATTAAACTGACATGAACCAAAATCACTATATATGTAGTTATTTAGTTAATTACCAAATTGAGCCGGTCGGTCACATTTGAGAGTGAGGGAGATATATAGCATTTTGCATAAAAAAACATGATTTTTGTCTCTGAAATGAAACCATCAAGTGATAGATTTTAAACAAATCCTTGTCTGTGAGAGATGTAATAATTAATACATCATTTCTTTAAACAATAAAAGCTCATTTCTGTAAAGTGATATGTTGCGTTTTGGAACTCTTCTTATGTTTCCCATCTGAGATCAGAGTAGATGAGAGATGTAATGTTTGTCTTTGTTGTGTTGAAGTCCAATCAAGCAGGAGAGACCAGCCTCCCCTGTACCCAGCTGTGTGTCCATGAAGAGTGACCTGTCTATGAATCATCCTATAGTGTTTAGAGAGGGAGACTTTTCTACTGAACAAAGGTAAGAAGAACTCATGGGTCATGGTCAGTGAGTTAAACAACACTGTCTCTAGTCATTTCTCCTCTCCCATTTTCACATTTCTTTTGGTTGTTTTCATAATCCATAGGCTAATCCTTTAGTCCATTTTCATAGTCCTAAAACTCTGTCTGTGTGTGTGTGTCTGTGTCTGTGTCTGTGTGTGTGTGTGTGTGTGTGTGTGTGTGTGTGTGTGTGTGTGTGTGTGTGTGTACACTCCCTGGATGAGGAGATGTAATCTCATGTTTTGTCCACAGAAACCAACAGGAGAAATCAGAGTCAGAGATTCTCAGTGGTCAGTCTTCCCAGAGTCATCAAACAGACCTGGACTCTGTATTCAGTGTATGTGATCCTGTTATGAACTTTTGTTTTCCTCAAGTAAAGTTTCTTTCAATTATTCATTAATGTGTTAATGAGAAAGCATTTCTTCTCTTGCTTAACTTATTTACTGGATTTATTTTAGTTGCTTGAAGAGAAAATGATGACATTTGTGAAGAACGAGCTGAAGATGTTCAAGAGGATTCTTAGTCCTGAACTCCCAGAAGGCTTTGAGAGTCAGAAGCAGGATGAGGAAGTGGTGGATGCTGAAGATGAGAAGCAGGAGAGCAGTGCCAGAGAGGGAGCTCTGAAGATCACACTGCACGTCCTGAGGAAAATGAACCAGAAGGAGCTCGCTGACACACTGGAGAAATGTAAGATCTGTCTGCCTCATGTTGAATGCTGTTTTATAACATTTAAAAGCTGTAGCTAAAGTACAGCTAAAGTAGCTGTGTAACTCAATGATATTGTCGCAGCCTTAACACAACACCTAGTGACCTCATCAAGTAGCAGCAGCGATGTATTGTGGTTATTAGTTTAGAGAGAGAGAGACAACATTAATAATACCATCAATAATACCAATAATAATATAATTAGTCAAACCAGTCTGTAATGTATTATGAAAACATTTACACATTTATACAGTCAGTTAAGAGAATACATTATTACAATAGAAAACTTTATAACAGTCCTTCAATAATGTAGGCATTAAAACAGATGTAATATTAATATCCTCTGTGTTATTTCTAGATTCAGATGATCCTGCTGTGATTTGCCAACGTGAACTCAAATCTAATCTAAAGAAGAAGTTTCAATGTGTATTTGAGGGGATCGCTAAACAAGGAAACCCAACACTTCTCAATAAGATCTACACAGAGCTCTACATCACAGAGGGTGGAACAGGAGAGGTCAATAATGAACATGAACTGAGACAAATTGAGACAACAACCAGGAAACAAGCAAGACCAGAGACTGCAATGAAATGTAACAACATCTTCAAACCCTTAACTGGACAAGACAAACTTATCAGAACTGTGCTGACAAAGGGAGTCGCTGGCATTGGAAAAACAGTCTCTGTGCAGAAGTTCATTCTGGACTGGGCTGAAGGAAAAGCAAATCAGGATGTCCAATTTATATTTTCATTCCCTTTCCGTGAGCTGAATTTGATGAAAGGTGAAAAACTCACTTTGATTGAACTTCTCAATCACTTCTCAATGGAAACCAAACAATCAAGAATCTCCAACTACGACAAGTACAAAGTTCTGTTCATCTTTGATGGTCTGGATGAGTGCCGACTGCCCCTAGACTTCCAGAAGAACAAGATCTGTTGTGACGTTACAGAGTCAAACTCAGTAGATGTTCTGCTGACAAATCTCATCAAGGGAAATCTGCTTCCCTCTGCTCTCCTCTGGATAACTACCCGACCTGCAGCAGCCAATAAGATCCCTTCAGTGTGTGTTGACCAGGTGACAGAGGTACGAGGGTTCAATGACCCACAGAAGGAGGAGTACTTCAGGAAGAGATTCAGCAATGAGGACCTGGCCAGCAGAATCATCTCACACATAAAGACATCAAGGAGCCTCCACATCATGTGCCACGTTCCAGTCTTCTGTTGGATTTCTGCAGTAGTCCTTGAACACATGCTGATACACAAGAGAGAAGAGACGCCCAAGACTCTGACTGAGATGTACACACACCTTGTGGTGTTTCATACCAAACAGAAGAATGAAAAGTATCTTGGGAACGAAGAGACAGGTCCACAATGGAATAAAGAGAGCATTCTGTCACTGGGAAAACTGGCTTTTCAACAGCTTGTGAATGGCAATCTGATTTTCTATGAAGAAGACCTGAAAGAGGCTGGCATTGATGTCAATGAAGCCTCCGTGTACTCAGGATTGTGCACACAGCTCTTTAAAGAGGAATGTGGGCTGTACCAGGACAAGGTGTACTGCTTTGTTCATCTGAGCATTCAGGAGTTTCTGGCTGCTTTATATGTGTTCCTCTCATTCATCAACAACAATGAGAATCTAATGGCCGAACCGCAAACAAAAGATGAGCCTAAAGTTACTTTCTACAAGAGTGCTGTGGATAAAGCCTTACAAAGTGAGACGGGAAACCTGGACCTGTTCCTCCGCTTCCTTCTGGGCCTCTCACTGGAGTCCAATCAGAAGCACTTACAAAATCTACTGACAAAGACAAGAAGCAGCTCAAAGACCCATGAAAAAACAGTCCAGTACATCAAGGAGAAGATCAGGGAGAATCCCTCTCCAGAGAGGAGCATCAATCTGTTCCACTGTCTGAATGAACTGAATGACCATTCTCTGGTGGAGGAGATCCAAAGCTACCTGAGATCAGGAAGTCTCTCTAGAGCCAAACTGTCACCTGCACAGTGGTCAGCTCTGGTCTTTGTGTTGCTGACTTCAGAAAAGGAGCTGGATGTGTTTGACCTGAAGAAATACTCTGGATCGGAGGAAGGTCTTCTGAGGCTGCTGCCAGTGGTCAAAGCCTCCAGAGCTGTTCTGTGAGTAAATAAAATGACATTTGAGAACTAATCATCTGGAACAAATATTCCGTTTAGAGAAAATATATGTATTAAAATATAATATTAATATGAAATATATTAATATGAAAAAATTACTGAATCAGTGCATTGGTGTTCACATTAGTATAACAATATGTCCATACAAATCTAGGAGATGGAAGATTAATCTATATGTTGTTTGGAAGAATAAACCAAATGCATCTGCCATTGTCCTTCCACACTACTCGTTAAATTAACAGTGTGTTTGTGAAGTCATGATGATCTCTTTGTCAGGCTGTCAGGCTGTGGAGTAACAGAGAAAGGCTGTGCTTCTCTGGTCTCAGCTCTGAAGTCAAACCCCTCACACCTGAGAGAGCTGGATCTTAGCGACAATGACCTGAAGGATTCAGGAGTGAAGCTGCTCTCTGCTGTACTGGGGAATCCCCACTGTAAACTGGAGACTCTGAGGTCAGTATTCCTGTAGTTGGTCAACAAGTGATAACGCTTTAAGATTGCTTCGATCACGTGGGATATGTTCCGCATTGCGGCGAACAACAACATTGACGAATATGCTGATTCGGTGTGCGAGTTTATAGCTTCGGCGATGTCGTACCCACAGCGTCTATTAACCTCTCTAGGCTAGGCGGGACGAATTCGTCCCACCTACGTAACAGCCACGGCTATCCTGTGGCGCGATTTTCAAAACCTTAAAAAATCCTATTACTTCAATTTCTCAAACATATGACTATTTTACAGCCATTTAAAGATAAGACTCTCGTTAATCTAACCACACTGTCCGATTTCAAAAAGGCTTTACAACGAAAGCAAAACATTAGATTATGTCAGCAGAGTACCAAGCCAGAAATAATCAGACACCCATTTTTCAAGCCAGCATATAATGTCACCAAAACCCAGAAGACAGCTAAATGCAGCACTCACCTTTGATGATCTTCATCAGATGACAACCCTAGGACATTATGTTATACAATACATGCATGTTTTGTTCAATCAAGTTCATATTTATATCAAAAACCAGCTTTTTACATTAGCATGTGACGTTCAGAACTAGCATACCCCCCGCAAACTTCCGGGGAATTCGCTAACATTTTACTAAATTACTCATGATAAACGTTCACAAAAAGCATAACAATTATTTTAAGAATTATAGATACAGACCTCCTCTATGCACTCGATATGTCCGATTTTAAAATAGCTTTTTGGTGAAAGCACATTTTGCAATATACTAAGTACATAGCCCAGGCATCACGGGCTCGCTATTTAGACACCCGGCAAGTTTAGCACTCACCATAATCATATTTACTATTATAAAAGTTTGATTACCTTTTGTTGTCTTCGTCAGAATGCACTCCCAGGACGTCTACTTCAATAACAAATGTTGGTTTGGTCCAAAATAATCCATCGTTATATCCGAATAGCGGCGTTTTGTTCGTGCGTTCCAGACACTATCCGAAATGGTAAAGAAGTGTCGCGCGCATGGCACAATTCGTAACAATAAAATTCTAAATATTCCATTACCGTACTTCGAAGCATGTCAACCGCTGTTTAAAATCAATTTTTACGCCATTTTTCTCGTAGAAAAGCGATAATATTCCGACAGGGAATCTCCTTTTCGGCAAACAGAGGAAAAAATCATAAAGGCGGGGGCGGTCGGGGTCACGCGCATAAGCTAGTGTCTCTTGATCGGCCACTTGAGAAAGGCGATAATGTGTTTCAGCCTGGGGCTGGAATGACGACATTCTGTTTTTTCCCGGGCTCTGAGCGCCTATGGACGACGTGGGAAGTGTCACGTTAGAGCAGAGATCCTTAGTAAAAGATAGAGATGGAAAAGAAGTTCAAGAAATGGTCAGACAGGCCACTTCCTGTAAAGGAATCTCTCAGGTTTTGACCTGCCATTTGAGTTCTGTTATACTCACAGACACAATTCAAACAGTTTTAGAAACTTTAGGGAGTTTTCTATCCATATGTAATAAGTATATGCATATTCTAGTTACTGGGTAGGAGTGGTAACCAGATTAAATCGGGTATGTTTTTTATCCTGCCGTGTCAATACTGCCCCCTAGCCCTAACAGGCTAACATAATTGCAAAAGGGTTTTCTAATGATCAATTAGCCTTTTAAAATGATGAACTTGGATTAGCTAACACAACGTGGCATTGGAACACAGGAGTGATGGTTGCTGATAATGGGCCTCTGTACGCCTATGTAGATATTCCATAAACAATCAGCTGTTTCCAGCTACAATAGTCATTTACAACATTAACAATGTCTACACTGTATTTCAGATCAATTTGATGTTATTTTAATAGACAAAAAATGTGCTTTTCTTTCAAAAACAATGACATTTCTAAGTGACCATAAACTATTGAACGGTAGTGCATGTATTAAAATACCCTCAAATAAAAGGTGACATTATATACTGTCACCTTATATGAAACATTTGATCTCAAATCCAAAATGCTGGAGTATAAAGCCACATTTAAAATGTTATCTTCACTGTCAACATAGATATGATGTGGACTGTATACTCAATACAATCTAAATCTGATACCTCACTGTCTGTCTTTTGACTGATACTGCTTTTAAACTGGTCTGGTCAGTCTACTCAAATATTTGTAATATGCATTTTTCTATCTACAAGAAATACTTTGATAATTTTTCATTTATAATAATGATACATTAATTTATTATTAGATATGGCAGGTTTCAGGACACTGATATATCTGAATATGTTGAAGAAATATACTGCCACTTTTTTCACCACCAAAGAATAGCAGTGTGATTTTAATGATTTGACTCTTTGCAGGCTGTCAGGCTGTCTAATCACAGAGGAAGGCTGTGATTCTCTGGTCTCAGCTCTGAGGTCAAACCCCTCACACCTGAGAGAGCTGGACCTGAGTAACAATGACCTGAAGGATTCAGGAGTGAAGCTGCTCTCTGCTGGACTAGAGGATCAACACTGCAGACTGGAAACTCTGAGGTCAGTATTCCTGTAGTTGGTCAACAAGTGATAACTGTTCACCAGATCCACATGTTTTTACCAGACACACATAGTCCACACAATATGTGTTTGGACAGTGAAGCTTACAGTTCTAAATGTGGTGCTATGCTCCAGCATTTTGGATTTGAGATGTTTCATATTAGGTCACAGTACAGAATGTCACCTTTTATTTGAGGGTATTTTCATACATATCTGTTTTACCGTTTAGAAATGAAAGCACTTTCTGTACGTAGTTCTCCCATTTGAAGAAGTCTTAATTATTTGGACAAATTCACTTATATTGTATTAAAGTAGCCATAAGTTTAGTATTTAGTCCCATATTCCATGCCTGCAGTGATTACATCAAGCTTGTGATTCTACTAACTTGTTGAATGCATTTGTAGTTTGTCTTGGTTGTGTTTTGGATTATGTTTTTCCTAATAGAAACTGAACGGTGAATAATGTCCTGTCATTATGGAGTCACTTCACTTGTATTGTCAGTAAGAATAGAAGATGTTTCTGAACACTTCTACATTCATGTGGATGCTACCATAATTATGAATAATCATGAATGAATCGTGAATGATGATGAATGAGAAAGTTACAGAGACACAAAGATCAGACCTCCTTTGTTATTGGTGTTATTCTGTATACTTCTGGCCCTTCTTTGGACACTGTGTTAACTAACCTCTAGACGAGCTTCAATGGTATTGGTAATGGTGAGATTTGACTCTTTGTAGGCTGTCAGGCTGTCAAGTCACAGAGGAAGGCTGTGCTTCTCTGGTCTCAGCTCTGAGGTCAAACCCCTCACACCTGAGAGAGCTGGACCTGAGCTACAATCACCCAGGAGACTCAGGAGTCAGACTGCTCTCTGCTGGACTGGAGGATCCACACTGCAGACTGGAGAAACTCAAGTATGTAGAGGGTTTATGTCAATGTTCATATCAGACATGTTTGACTTATCAGGCTATTTAAGACAAACATTCTGACCACCACTTGGACAAAGTTATATGCTGACTGTGTGTGTGTGTGTGTGTGTGTGTGTGTGTGTGTGTGTGTGTGTGTGTGTGTGTGTGTGTGTGTGTGTGTGTGTGTGTGAGAGAGTTCAGTGTGTGTGAGAGAGTTCAGTGTGTGTGTGTGTGTGTCGTCTGTGTGTATGGGTCCAGTGTGTGTGCAGTGTGTGTGTGTCCAGTGACAATCTCTCAATGACATACACACACACACAAACAGGACACGCACACAAACTGGACACACACACACTGGACAAACACACACAAAGGACACAGACACACACACACACACACACACACTCACACACACACACACACACAGGAAATACAAACACACACACACAGGACACACACAAACACAAACATTCGCTTGAAGTTATCTGCTGACCGTGTGTGTGTCCAGTCTGTGTGTTAGTTCAGGTGTACTTATTGACTGTCTGTTCTTCTGCTTACCGCTACAGTGTGGAACATGGTGGAGAGTACACAATGAGACCTGGGCTTAGACAATGTGAGTGTTGACTGCTGTGAAGATTATGACTAAGAATAAGTCTTAATTCAAGTTAAGTCAAAGTCAAAGACCACCATCATTACTGACTTGGTCATATTAAATATCAGCTGTAGTTCTACAGAAACAGAAATCAGGGACACCAAAGTTTACAAAGAGTTGCTTTGACAATGTGTGTGTGTGTGTGTGTGTGTGTGTGTGTGTGTGTGTGTGTAATTAATGTGAATAAGTGTGTATTATATTACCATACAGTATAACATATGATCATTCAACAAGTCTCAAGTTACCTTAACTTCTCCTTTTGATACCTAGAAACATCTACATTAAATGAATTAGTGAAAAGTGAGTTAACATTCTAATGTGAATGATGATGATTTCTAATATTGTGTCTGGTTTCATCCATCAGATGTCTGTGATCTCACATTGGACCTAAACACAGTAAACAGACACCTCTCTCTGTCTGAGGAGAACAGAAAGGTGACATGTAGGACAGAGGAGCAGCCGTATCCTGATCACCCAGAGAGATTTGAGGACTGTGGACAGGTGCTGTGTAGAGAGGGTCTGACTGGGCGCTGTTACTGGGAGGTAGAGTGGAGTGGGAGAGGGGCTGTTATAGGAGTGACATATAAAGGAATCAGCAGGAGAGGAAGGGTTGAGGACTGTGTGATTGGATGGAATGACAAGTCCTGGAGTCTGTTCTGCTCTGACAACAATTACTCTGCCTGTCACAATAATAATCCCACTACCATAGACGTCCCCTCCTCCAGCTTCCACAGAGTAGGAGTGTATCTGGACTGGCCAGCTGGCACTCTGTCCTTCTATAGAGCCTCCTCTGACACACTGACCCACCTGATCACATTCACCTCCACATTCACTGAGCCCCTCTATCCAGGGTTTAGGGTTTGGTATGATGACTCCTCAGTGTCCCTGTAAATAATAATCTGACACACACACACACACCCACACAATGGACACACACACACACACACACACACACACACACACACACACACACACACACACACACACACACACACACACACACTTGCCTTTGGAGCATTTACGCCAATCAGGAGTTCGACGTCGGCATCAATCTCCTTCAACTGAACCTCTTTCAGGTATGGCTTTTGAGTTCTTTCTGAGTGGGAATGCTCTCTTTTGTCACTGGGATCTTACTCTGGGTGTAGATGTAATGCAAGAAATGTGACGCCCTCCACATTGCCAATCTCTAATCTCAAAGCTCCTGCCCCATTGTGTGTAGCAGAATTTCCATCTCATTGCCTTGAGCTGCCTCATGAGTCTCTCTGTACAAAATGTTGCTGAGCTACCAGATTCGAGAAACGCATAGGTTAACACAGACTTGCTTCCATTTGCCATCTTTACTTGAACTGGCACAATTGCAAGGGCACACACACTGACACACCAACACACACACACACACACACACACACACTGGACTCACAAACATCCTGGACTCACACACACACACACACACTGACACACCAACACACTGGACTCATACACACACGCACTGACACACACACTGGACACACACACACTGGACTCACACGCACTGACACACACACACACTGGACACACACAAACTGGACACACACAAACTGGACACACACATGCTGGACACACACACACACGACTGGACACATTCAGACATACGCATCTTCCTATAATTGGACCTTGACCCTCAAATTGGGAACAAACAGACACCTCATTCCAGCAATAACTTCCACCACAAACACAGAGGTGAAAATATTACCGGAATATTCTGCAAAATGTTGATGAAGACGTCACTCAATCCACCCAAAACAACATGCAGTCTTTCCACAAGACTCCCATGAAGTTATAGTGTGACGTTATGAGTCGACGTTAAAGTAACATTCTCACAACATACTGCACTTGTTTTATCCTGTTTTAGATGTATCCTCTGTTTAAACATTTAAACTCTTACAATAACACTGTTAAAATACCAATGTGATCATTTCTTGTCTTTTATGTTGGAAAAACAAATTGTACAATTATATGTAGACATACGCTCCATAGTTGTACAAGTATACATGGATATATTGTACTTTTCATAATAAAACATACTTGAAACAAGAAAAAGCATGTTAATAGTGGAAAACAATTTTGTTATTGATTTTTACATTGCTTCTCCCTGTCTCATGTTGACGTTTGTCATGAATCTTGACCTGGAGGCAGAACTGTGCGATTTCCTCTAGATATGTCAGCTGCAATGTCAGAATTGGCTGTGGAAAATGTTGTTTTATGGTCTTAATTTAAGGGAGGGATTAGCAGTGTGGTTAGGGTTGAGGTTAGGATTAAAATCGGATTGTATTACTTTGTGCCTGTGCCAGCTAGTAACCACTTTGCTGAACTGCCTCCAGGGCAAGATTCATGACAATAAATGCCAACCTGCCTCCAGGGCAAGATTCATGACAATAAATGCCAACCTGCCTCCAGGGCAAGATTCATGACAATAAATGCCAACCTGCCTCCAGGGCAAGATTCATGACAATAAATGCCAACCTACCTCCAGGGCAAGTCTTACCTGTGGCTCCGTTTGTAGAGCATGGTGTGTGCAACGCCAGGGTTGTGGGTTCGATTCCCACGGGGGGCCAGAACAATTTTTTTTTTTTTTAAATGTATGAAATGTATACATTCACGACTGTAAGTCGCTCTGGATAAGAGCGTCTGCTAAATGACTAAAATGTAAATGTAAAATGTAATTCATGACAATAAATGCCAACCTGCCTCCCAGTCGTCCCCTCCTTATCTTTACAAGGCTGCAGAACATGAAAGCTAGTGATGTGGGGGTTCTCTCATAACCCTCAGTCCCCAGGTGGGTAGATGGCAGGTTGAATAAAGAGAAGCTAGTGATGTGGGGGTTCTCTCATAACCCTCAGTCCCCAGGTGGGTAGATGGCAGGTTGAATAAAGAGAAGCTAGTGATGTGGGGGGGTTCTCTCATAACCCTCAGTCCCCAGGTGGGTAGATGGCAGGTTGAATAAAGAGAAGCTAGTGATGTGGGGGTTCTCTCATAACCCTCAGTCCCCAGGTGGGTAGATGGCAGGTTGAATAAAGAGAAGCTAGTGATGTGGGGGTTCTCTCATAACCCTCAGTCCCCAGGTGGGTAGATGGCAGGTTGAATAAAGAGAAGCTAGTGATGTGGGGGTTCTCTCATAACCCTCGATCCCCAGGTGGGTAGATGGCAGGTTGAATAAAGAGAAGCTAGTGATGTGGGGGTTCTCTCATAACCCTCGGTCCCCAGGTGGGTAGATGGCAGGTTGAATAAAGAGAAGCTATGATGTGGGGGTTCTCTCATAACCCTCAGTCCCCAGGTGGGTAGATGGCAGGTTGTATAAAGAGAAGCTAGTGATGTGGGGGTTCTCTCATAACCCTCAGTCCCCAGGTGGGTAGATGGCAGGTTGAATAAAGAGAAGCTAGTGATGAGGGGGTTCTCTCATAACCCTCAGTCCCCAGGTGGGTAGATGGCAGGTTGAATAAAGAGAAGCTAGTGATGTGGGGGTTCTCTCATAACCCTCAGTCCCCAGGTGGGTAGATGGCAGGTTGAATAAAGAGAAGCTAGTGATGTGGGGGGGTTCTCTCATAACCCTCAGTCCCCAGGTGGGTAGATGGCAGGTTGAATAAAGAGAAGCTAGTGATGTGGGGGTTCTCTCATAACCCTCAGTCCCCAGGTGGGTAGATGGCAGGTTGTATATAGAGAAGCTAGTGATGTGGGGGGGTTCTCTCATAACCCTCAGTCCCCAGGTGGGTAGATGGCAGGTTGAATAAAGAGAAGCTAGTGATGTGGGGGGGTTCTCTCATAACCCTCAGTCCCCAGGTGGGTAGATGGCAGGTTGAATAAAGATAAGCTATGATGTGGGAGTTCTCTCATAACCCCCCTCTCCATGTAATCTGATTCATTATGATCTAGGATCAGGTCCCTCCTCTCCATGTAATCTGATTCATTATGATATAGGATCAGGTCCCCCCTCTCCATGTAATCTGATTCATTATGATCTAGGATCAGGTCCCTCCTCTCCATGTAATCTGATTCATTATGATCTAGGATCAGGTCCCCTCCTCTCCATGTAATCTGATTCATTATGATCTAGGATCAGGTCCCCCTCTCCATGTAATCTGATTCATTATGATCTAGGATCAGGTCCCTCCTCTCCATGTAATCTGATTCATTATGATCTAGGATCAGGTCCCCCTCTCCATGTAATCTGATTCATTATGATCTAGGATCAGGTCCCCCCTCTCCATGTAATCTGATTCATTATGATCTAGGATCAGGTCCCCCCTCTCCATGTAATCTGATTCATTATGATATAGGATCAGGTCCCCCCTCTCCGTGTAATCTGATTCATTATAATCTAGGATCAGGTTCCCCCTCTCCATGTAATCTGATTCATTATGATCTAGGATCAGGTCCCCCCTCTCCATGTAATCTGATTCATTATGATCTAGGATCAGGTCCTCCTTTCCATGTAATCTGATTCATTATAATCTAGGATCAGGTCCCCCCTCTCCATGTAATCTGATTCATTATGATCTAGGATCAGGTCCCCCCTCTCCATGTAATCTGATTCATTATGATCTAGGATCAGGTTCCCCCTCTCCATGTAATCTGATTCATTATGATCTAGGATCAGGTCCCCCACTCCATGTAATCTAATACATTATGATCTAAAATACTTAACTGATCCTAGATCAGCTGTCCTACTCTTTATGAATACTGTCACAGAATCAATTAGTATCATTCATTGAACTGCTTTGCCATGAACAGATCTGTGAGGTCTTAACTTAAAGGTTCTATATTGACCTTATGGTCATTTTAATGGGGTTGAACATCCATCCCATCAGATTGTGTAAAGGATTTTATGAGTTCAGAAAAACAGTGACTTGGAAGCATCTCTCTGACCTCACCCTGCTGAAACACACTCAAGTAAAGACCACATAGCTACAGTTATATGCTTTTCTGTTTTTATACACTTTTACAGACAATGTATGGACAGGTATCCATATGAATCAGTACAATATACAAACTAGTAAGCCACCTCCCAATAAGGGGTCAGCAATATCAAGCATGCAGCACTAAACAGACAGACATCTCAGGCAACAAAATCTCACACTCAATACCTGCAAATATTTACAAAAAGTATTGTAGCAGATTTTATTTTGACTTCATGAGAAAAGACCCACATTTTTGGGTGAAATTAACAGAAGCCTTTGCAACAACAATCTAAAATAAGTTTTGCTAGCGTTATGAATATACACTGTCTTTATTAATATATATGTTTTAATTGTAGTTGTATGCCTATATGTACAGTTTTTTTTAACACTTGTTAACAACCACACACTTTTAATGGGGGTGGCAGGTAGCCTAGTTGTTAGAGTATTGGGCTAGTAACTGAAATGTTGCTGCATCGAATCTCCAAGCTGACAAGGTAAAATTCGGTTGTTCTGCCCCTGAACAAGGCAGGTTACCCACTGTTCCCCGGTAGGCCATCACAGGGGCGGAAATGCCGGGGGGGACGGGGGGGACACAACCCCCCCATCCTGGGAAAAATATGATTTGTCCCCCCCAATATATCACTGAAACATAACTATGTAATTTAAATAATATTAATAATATGCAATGAAAGCAATTGTGCTGATTATAGACACTTAATAGCTTGTTCTTAAGTTTCAAAAGATTGCGACCCCCCCCACCCTTTGCCTCACAATGGTTTGATCCACTGCCAGTTCCTTAGCTTGCGAGGTAACGTAGAGGTCGTATCTACTGTCTGAAAGGCACTCAATACACGTAACTGACGTGAGGTTAATCCAGTCAATCGCGCACACACACTAGCTGAATATGCAGAGCTAGCGCGCAAATATTAACTATTAAGCTAGCTAGTACCTATTCCATGTATGTGGCGTCGTCAAAGATGGAATCTTTGCTATCGTCAATTTATTCCAAGATCAGCATGCATGTAAGTTAGTGCTTCAAAGTCCCTGTGATAAGGTTAGCGATAAACTGAACAGAACTTCACTCTCTTCTACCATTGTTTTAAATATATTTAATGGTCTCGTTGCAAAAGCTAAATTGTCGCAAGGGAACTTTTATTAATATATTTTATTTCACCTTTATTTAACCTGGGTAGCAAAGATTATAGCAAACACCACTGAATTGGTGCTCGCTAGCTTTGCAAATTCAGCTATTGTTAGAAGCCAGCCAATATGAAACAAACGATTAAAATTACAAAAGGTTGCAGCATATGTTGTGTAAATGGTGAACTCATACAGCTGTCAACTCTTGTCACTGCAATCCGTTTCACATTTGCTAGCTACCTTTTAGATCGAAGCCCATATAGAATGATAGAAGATAAGATGATAGAAGCCCATCTCCTACTGTAAATAACCTACATACTGTGTGTGTGTAGCCAACCAGGTAGAAAAATGGCAGAAAAATGGCAGAAAAAAGACGGACATCAGAGTATTTTTCAGTACACCAAAACGCAAAGTAAGAACCCTCGTAGCCTAATATCTCAAAGACTAGTTGATAAAATGTTCATAAGAAAGAAATGAAATTCTAATGGAAATGTTTCACAATGATGTCATTAGGCAGAGCAGGCAACAGATGGCACACAGACAGCAGAGTTGGGGACAGATATGCAGGGACAGACTGGCAGAGACAGGGAGTCTCAGGTAAGTTTGTTGAATCTTTGTTTGGCAACATTATGAAAGGTTCTCAATTTTTTTAACTTGTAAAATAGGAACATAATTGGAAAATGCCATGGATACCCCCACTCTCAACTTAAACTGGTGACTGAACTAAGATTTGTTAAAGGCAATGGTATTGCTGTTGTGATTAGTTGTGTAGTTTTGGGTACCGGTAGTTAGGAGTACGGCAAACACCTTATTTCTTTGGTTCCTCAATATACATTTACCATATTAAACGTAGGCTATGTGTTACAGCACTACTTTTGGTGTCCCCCTCAGGAATTGCTCTTGAGAAAATGTAATGTAATTGTCCCCTCCAAAGTTGATATCAGATTTTCGCCCCTGGGCCATCATTGTAAATAAGAATTTGTTCTTAACTGACTTGCCTAGTTAAATAAAGGTTAAATAAAATAAAATAAAAATGTATTCTCATATAGTTCTATGCTCACTCTACCTAGCTGTGTATAATGTTATAACTCTTCTGTCTGTATTCTGCCTCTAAATGTTGTCTATCAAATATATTCACATTTTATTTATTTACATTTTATTTGCCACATGCACCGAATACCACAGTTGTAGACCTTACAGTGAAATGCTTACTTACAAGCTCTTAACCAACAAGTTTTAAGAAAAATAGGTGTTAAATAAAAAACACATAAGAAAAAAATAGACATAAAAAGTAACAAAAATTAAACAGCAGCAGTAAAATAACAATAGTTGAGGCTATATACACATACATACAAATATACATAAACCGCCACCCCTTGTCTTACCAGAGATCGGTGTACTATCGAAAAAGCGTAAAACCTGCCAGCTGTATGTTATTCACCATGTAAAATTATGTGTACAGATGTAGGATCTTATTTTGATCACTCCCTACTGCAGAAGAACGTTCCTGCAATGCAGGAAATGTAAAACTTGTAGTGTATTTGAGGATTAAAAAGGCTTCTGAAGTTTGTAATTTCCACTTAGAGATATCAGACTTAAGTATCAACCCCTACAAAAATGTCCATTAATTATAATCCCCATGATAATTCACATTTCTTGTTGCTGCAGGAATATTTTCCTGCTGTAGTAAACTGGCTCAAATGAAGATCCTACGTGCAAATGTACTTGGTGAATAAAGGTGATTGTGATTCTACAAAGGTTGAGTCTCCAGATTCCCTTGCTGCTCTGGAGAAATAATGACATGGTTGTCATGGTGATTTAAACAGGGACCTGGTTACCTCCCAACTCTGATGTCATTTGTTACATTTCACCCTGTTGATAAAGGCGGCTACAAGGATGAACCCAGAAGACAACTCTAAATCAACACTCACTGATATTATCCTAAAATCCTTTCACTCATATTATTGTGTCTCTTCGTTTAACAGGTAGTCTATGATATTAATATTGTAGCAAACAGCAGGGCAGAGCAGTGAACCCAGGTCGCTAGTGAACAAGGAAAACACCCTATGCATCACAGCGATAGGGTTAACCCAGTATCAGCATCAATAGGGTTAACCCAGTATCAGTATAAACAGGGTTAACCCAGTATCAGCATCAATAGGGTTAACCCAGTATCAATATCAATAGTGTTAACCCAGTATCAGCATCAATAGGGTTAACCCAGTATCAGTATCAATAGGGTTAACCCAGTATCAGTATCAATAGGGTTAACCCAGTATCAGTATCAATAGTGTTAACCCAGTATCAGTATAAATAGGTTAACCCAGTATCAGTATAGATAGTGTTAACCCAGTATCAGTATAAACAGGGTTAACCCAGTATCAGTATAAACAGGGTTAACCCAGTATCAGTATAAATAGTGTTAACCCAGTATCAGTATCAATAGGGTTAACCCAGTATCAGTATTAATAGGGTTAACCCAGTATCAGTATCAATAGGGTTAACCCAGTATCAGTATCAATAGTGTTAACCCAGTATCAGTATCAATATTGTTAACCCAGTATCAGTATTAATAGGGTTAACCCAGTATCAGTATAAACAGGGTTAACCCAGTATCAGTATAAATAGTGTTAACCCAGTATCAGTATAAATACTGTTAACCCAGTATCAGTATAAATACTGTTAACCCAGTAGCAGTATAAACAGGGTTAACCCAGTATCAGTATAAATAGGGTTAACCCAGTATCAGTATCAATAGGGTTAACCCAGTATCAGTATCAATAGGGTTAACCCAGTATCAGTATCAATAGGGTTAACCCAGTATCAGTATAAACAGGGTTAACCCAGTATCAGTATCAATAGGGTTAACCCAGTATCAGTATCAATAGGGTTAACCCAGTATCAGTATCAATAGGGTTAACCCAGTATCAGTATCAATAGTGTTAACCCAGTATCAGTATAAACAGGGTTAACCCAGTATCAGTATAAATAGTGTTGACCCAGTATCAGTATAAATAGTATTAACCCAGTATCAGTATAAACAGGGTTAACCCAGTATCAGTATAAATAGTGTTGACCCAGTATCAGTATAAATAGTATTAACCCAGTATCAGTATCAATAGTGTTAACCCAGTATCAGTATAAATAGGGTTAACCCAGTATCAGTATCAATAGGGTTAACCCAGTATCAGTATAAATAGGGTTAACCCAGTATCAGTATCAACAGGGTTAACCCAGTATCAGTATCAATAGGGTTAACCCAGTATCAGTATAAATACTGTTAACCCAGTATCAGTATCAACAGGGTTAACCCAGTATCAGTATCAATAGTGTTAATCCAGTATCAGTATAAATAGGGTTAACCCAGTATCAGTATAAACAGGGTTAACCCAGTATCAGTATCAATAGTGTTAATCCAGTATCAGTATAAATAGGGTTAACCCAGTATCAGTATAAATAGGGTTAACCCAGTATCAGTATAAACAGGGTTAACCCAGTATCAGTATAAACAGGGTTAACCCAGTATCAGTATCAATAGGGTTAACCCAGAATCAGTATTAATAGTGTTAATCCAGTATCAGTATAAACAGGGTTAACCCAGTATCAGTATTAATAGTGTTAATCCAGTATCAGTATAAATATGGTTAACCCAGTATCAGTATAAACAGGGTTAACCCAGTATCAGTATAAACAGGGTTAACCCAGTATCAGTATAAACAGGGTTAACCCAGTATCAGTATCAATAGGGTTAACCCAGTATCAGTATTAATAGTGTTAATCCAGTATCAGTATAAACAGGGTTAACCCAGTATCAGTATTAATAGTGTTAATCCAGTATCAGTATAAACAGGGTTAACCCAGTATCAGTATAAACAGGGTTAACCCAGTATCAGTATAAATACTGTTAACCCAGTATCAGTATAAACAGGGTTAACCCAGTATCAGTATAAATACTGTTAACCCAGTATCAGTATAAACAGGGTTAACCCAGTATCAGTATAAACAGGGTTAACCCAGTATCAGTATAAACAGGGTTAACCCAGTATCAGTATCAATAGGGTTAACCCAGTATCAGTATTAATAGTGTTAACCCAGTATCAGTATAAACAGTGTTAACCCAGTATCAGTATCAATAGGGTTAAACCAGTATCAGTATAAACAGTGTTAACCCAGTATCAGTATCAATAGGGTTAAACCAGTATCAGTATAAACAGGGTTAACCCAGTATCAGTATTAATAGTGTTAACCCAGTATCAGTATAAACAGGGTTAACCCAGTGTCAGTATAAATAGGGTTAAACCAGTATCAGTATAAATAGGGTTAACCCAGTATCAGTATAAACAGGGTTAACCCAGTATCAGTATAAACAGGGTTAACCCAGTATCAGTATAAATAGGGTTAAACCAGTATCAGTATAAACAGGGTTAACCCAGTATCAGTATCAATAGGGTTAACCCAGTATCAGTATCAATAGTGTTAACCCAGTATCAGTATCAATAGGGTTAACCCAGTATCAGTATCAATAGGGTTAACCCAGTATCAGTATAAATAGGGTTAACCCAGTATCAGTATCAATAGTGTTAACCCAGTATCAGTATCAATAGTGTTAACCCAGTATCAGTGTTAATTAGTCCCGTGCTTCGACTACTCAGACCCCTCACACATCCGGTCCATTCTGATGTTCTCACAGACACCATACCACTTCTGACACCAATGTAGCAAACAGCTGGGCAGGGAAGCAAACCCAGGTTGCACGTGTAAAAGGCCAACAACCTACGCATCGCGACATTGGCACCAATTGGGTCACTTAGTTGGAATTGTGATGTGGGTCATATAGCGAGGATCACTACACTATAGTGGAACTATGATACAATTACATTATCATATGAAATGTAGAGGATCACTACACTATAGTGGAACTATGATACAATTACATTATCATATGAAATGTAGAGGATCACTACACTATAGTGGAACTATGATACAATTACATTATCATATGAAATGTAGAGGATCACTACACTATAGTGGAACTATGATACAATTACATTATCATATGAAATGTAGAGGATCACTACACTATAGAGGAACTATGATACAATTACATTATCATATGAAATGTAGAGGATCACTACACTATAGAGGAACTATGATACAATTACATTATCATATGAAATGTAGAGAATCACTACACTATAGTGGAACTATGATACAATTACATTATCATATGAAATGTAGAGGATCACTGCACTTTAGAGGAACTATGATACAATTACATTATCATATGAAATGTAGAGGATCACTACACTATAGAGGCACTATGATACAATTACATTATCATATGAAATGTAGAGGATCACTACATTATAGAGGAACTATGATACAATTACATTATCATATGAAATGTAGAGGATAACTACACTATAGTGGAACTATGATACAATTACATTATCATATGAAATGTAGAGGATCACTGCACTTTAGAGGAACTATGATACAATTACATTATCATATGAAATGTAGAGGATCACTACATTATAGAGGAACTATGATACAATTACATTATCATATGAAATGTAGAGGATAACTACACTATAGTGGAACTATGATACCATTACATTATCATATGACATGTTAAATGTAGAACTATAATATCTGAATATTGATATATTGAATTTGACTTGACCACGTCCAGTCAGCTCCATTTATATGATTAAACTGACACCAACCTGTCTCAGTAGTAGTAGACTGTTAGGAGTGTTTTACTGTCATTCACTATACTAACATTACACCAACCTGTCTCAGTAGTAGTAGACTGTTAGGAGTGTTTTACTGTCATTCACTATACTAACATTACACCATACATTTAAGTTATCTACACACTTGTCGTGTCTTTGGGGTACCATTAAATTGAAAACGTGTTTATCAATTAACTCCCTGTAATTATTATCACGCGATTAAACTGATTAATCGTTTAATTGTAATTAAATAGGAGATCGGGGCACCAAGGAGAATATTCAGATTACAAAGCTATAATTTTCCTAATATAACTTTCCTATATTATAATATTCTATTCTATTATAGTATAGGCCGATTATAGGCCGATTATCTTCTGGTTTCCTAATATAACTTTCCTATATTATAATATTCTATTCTATTATAGTATAGGCCGATTATCTTCTGGTTTAAATGGTGTATTTTACCTCGAGTCCAGTCTCATTCCAAATGTCGTAAATTGTTGTATCTGCACGAACCCAGTCTTTACTAAAATCATCCATACATCAATTGTCTTAAAATCATTTATTTATTACACTAAGTAATTGACAGAAAACATACAAACAGTAATTATCATCACAAAGGATTGGTATAGTAATGTGCCCTAATGGCTAACAGGCATGGCTGGTCTGTTAGACAATGGGTCATAAACGGTCAGCTGAGAAGGTACACAGAGTTCATTAATATTAACAATTGACAATTGAAGGCTCGCTCATTCGGGAACAATTGCAATCAATATATATTTACGCTCATGTGTCGTAGGGATCCTTGTTCGAGCGTCGTTCTGATGGAGAGTTCTCTCTCTCTCTCTCTCTCTCTCTCTCTCTCTCTCTCTCTCTCTCTCTCTCTCTCTCTCTCTCTCTCTCTCTCTCTCTCTCTCTCTCTCCTCTCTCTCTCTCTCTCTCTCGGTTAGAATGGATCTTTCAAAGCGACATTCATTAATGTCGTTATAGAATGGATGTTTCGTTGGTCTTCGCGTTCGATGATATAATTTACTTAGCTGCAGACTAATAATTAATATCAAAGACTTGTTCTTATTCTGTCGGTATCAATAGTCTAAAAGTTAACCACGTGGTATAGTTCACTTTCAGTAGAGGAATTGGATGGTAAAACCTATTGGCCATGGAGTGGAGGCCTGGTCTAGAAAAATGTAGCTCAGGGTATAGTTTTATAGTGACCCTTGAACAGGCTTGTCAAATGACGCCTGGTCCTGTCTGTGTCCCTTGGGGGCGTGCCGATGGCTGAGTGAAGCTTGGTACAGAAATCCAATTCTATCACATTAACATCAGTACATAGCATCTCAATGTATTACAAATAGCTTTATCCTTATTAATACATTTTATACAACCATTATGATGAAAGTCTCAAGCTGAGGCTATTATATAAACAGTTTTATGGTAATATGGCTATATTGTCTCTTCTGAGTATCACAAAATTGTACCAAGCGGACCAGTTCGTAGCTGGATTCTTCACCAATCTTCCATACCTTCTCCAGAACACAAATGTCACTTGGCTCCCCAATTCTGTGAGTTGGAAGAATTTCCTGTGTCTCTCTATGGGCCATGTGGCCAGAGACTCTCCTGGAATTTTACCACTCCTTCACACAGGGACTGGGTGGGGGAAGGTAGGTTGGGGGATGGTGCAAAAGGGGGGGGAGGGGGTCAACTGTCCTCCCTGTACTCAAAGAGGCCAACGTCATGACATACCCCCCTGGTGGTTTGGATCCTGTTTATCCTGCAAGTTACAAATCAACATAAAATCATGACCACGTGATGTCCCGTTGGTAGATCATTGTTGCAGTCCCCTCTGGTGGTTGAACTGTTATAGGCTCTCTGGAAGCGGAGCAGTCCACCACAAGGATGGGCAGTTGATGTCCGGTTGGTGATCGCCGTTGCGGTCTCCTCTAGTGGTGTACCTTGGTAGGTTCCCTGGAAGCTGCAAAATACCCCAGGAAGGGCCAGGGGATGTCCTGGTTGGTGATCGCCGTTGCGGTCCCCCCCTCTGGTGGTTTACCTTGGTAGGCTCTCTGACAGCGGGCATGCCGCCACAAGGATAGGCAGTGGGTGTCCGGATTTGGGGTTGCCGTTCTGGACCCGTCGTCCAGACTGGAAGATCTGGGCAGTAACTTAGGCAGATGTTAACAACGCACACAAACTCATGAAATATATATAATTACATTCATTCCCCAATGAGCGGCGTTGTGGCACTAAGTGATGGTTGTATGGGGACTTTGTTTATGGCTCTATCACTTCCTAAGTGTCAAAGGAACTGAACCGAAAAGGAATGAAAGCATAAACAAAACAAAAATATACAAAATATAGTTCTCACACAAAAAATCATCTAATTGAACTGTATTCTATATACGTCCAATGTTCTGGCAAAATGATTATCATGGCATTGTCTCTAATGCCATATCTAGAATTTTTCCTACTGGGTTTGTTGCTTAGGCGCTATCCTAAGTTTAACTATATGATAAATCTACAGCTGTAATGCACTAGTTTTGGGCAGTCTACAGGGATGACCTATGGACTTCTGGGAAGAAAACTGGTGAGTGCTGTAGAGTCAAAGGCCTAGAAGTAAATGTTCAACTTTACTAAGGCTGGTATATTGCTTGGGCCCTTAACCTCTTGGGGCTAGGTGGGACGCTAGCGTGCCACCCGTGGTGCACTCCATCAACAGCAGGTGCATTTCAAGAGCGGCAAATTTGAATCCAAATAAATGTCAAAATTCAAATTTTTCAAAAATACAACTATGTTACACCATTTGAAAGATAAACATCTCCTTAATCTAACCACGTTTTACGATTTCAAAAAGGTTTTACGGCGAAAGCATAAATTTAGAGTATGTTAGGACAGTACATTTACAAGAGTTGTGTGTAATGTTTTGTCAAGTCAAAGACAGGGTCACCAAAACCATAAAACCAGCTAAAATGATGCACTAACCTTTTACAATCTCCATCAGATGACACTCCTAGGACATTATGTTAGACAATGCATGCATTTTTAGTTCTATCAAGTTCATATTTATATACAAAAACAGCGTTTTACTATGGCATTGATGTTGAGGAAATCGTTTCCCTCCAATAACCGGCAGTCAAGTCAGCGTCACAAATTAAATAATTAAAATTAGAAAACATTGGTAAAATATTATATTGTCATTTAAAGAATTATAGATTTACATCTCTTGAACGCAATCAACTTGCCAGATTTAAAAATAACCTTACTGGGAAATCACACTTTGCAATAATCTGAGCACTGCGCCCAGAAAAATACGCGTTGCGATACAGACTAGACGTCATGTTGGGGAGATCTAAAATCGAAAATACTATGTAAATAATCCATTACCTTTGATTCTCTTCATCAGATGTCACTTCCAGGTATCACAGGTCCATAACGAATGTAGTTTTGTTCAAAAAAGCTCATCATTTATGTCCAAAAATCTCCGTCTCGTTAGCACATGATGTAAGCCAGCCGGACTTCTCGTCATGAACGAGGGGAAAAAATATATTTCCGTTCGTTCAAACATGTCAAACGTTGTATAGCATAAATCATTAGGGCCTTTTTTAACCAGAACATGAATAATATTCAAGGTGGACGAATGCATACTCTTTTATAACGTATTGGAACGAGGGTACCCAACATGAACTAGCGCGCCAGGTGTCTAATGGGACATCACCGTTCCATGGCTCTTGTTCGGTCAGATCTCCCTCCAGAAGACTCAAAACACTTTGTAAAGGCTGGTGACATCTAGTGGAAGCAATAGGAAGTGCCAAAATATTCCTAAACCCCTGTGTTTTTCAATGGGATAGGTTTAAAGTCAATACAACACATCAGGTATCCACTTCCTGTCAGAAAATGTCTCAGGGTTTTGCCTGCCAAATGAGTTCTGTTATACTCACAGACACCATTCAAACAGTTTTGGAAACTTTAGAGTGTTTTCTATCCATATATAATAAGTATATGCATATTCTAGTTACTGGGTAGGATTAGTAACCAGATTAAATCGGGTACATTTTTTTTATCCAGACGTGCAAATGCTGCCCCCTAGACCCAACAGGTTAAGTGATCCTAGCATAAATCCTAATTGGATGTTCCGTTGTGCATGTGCGCTTATGCTTACACAAGCGCGCATGTCAAGGGAAGAAAACCAAGTATCCGGGCAGATTACAACTTGTTCAGAATGAGTCTGACGTAGTCAGGTAATTTTCAGGTCAATGCCTGGAGGTCAGTCAGAATTGGTGTCAAGGGAGTCTGTAGTAGTTTTTCTACAAGTCACTGTTTCTTCCACTTTTGTAGTGGCGATAGGTTTGAAGTCTATTTCATAGCTATGTTATCCACGGAGGAGCTAACCTCACGACGGAAGTACTCTTTAAGTATTAGACCAGTCATACGTGGTGTGATCATTGTTCATGACTTCTAATAATTTTACTCCTGAATGGAGGGTCCTATTTATTAGTGACATGTGTGTTAACCATTGGAAGAGTGCACTGGAGATTCCCCTCCACGTGTTGCACTCTGAGTGACTCCTATGTCGCTGTTGTCAATGGTAATTTGATTGGTTAGGTCTCTAACCTTCTTACTGATTGACTGTTGCTAGTATTGGTACTGGCACTCGAGGGGACCAGTTATCCTACCGATTTATTCTGAAATATTATCTACCGGAACACATGATTGGAGCATTTTACTAGTTGTATTGTAGTTGAACCTACACATGGCAAAGAATGATTATTGTTGCCATTTGTTTTGGAGGTGGACAAGTCCACTGGACTTCCTTTACGACCAGTGTGGTACACCTCAGTACTATCTTAGATGTCTTCTAAGATAATCCCCGTCTAGGGGCCTGTCTGCTCCTCACTGTTCTCATAGGAGAGTTTACAACTAGATTTGATTTATGCTCTGGCGGCCTCGTACGGTGTTGTCCGTAGTCTTGACCCCCCCACCGGCCTCGATGAGGCTCATCATGGGTCTGGGCTACTATTCCCCCCCTTTGTGCCTCGGGACCCCCCCACCAGCGGGTGGTGTTGGTGTCCGATGCGCAAATGAAAAGATCGGACCCTATGTACGAGTTGTCAGCGGCCGCATTGTTATGAGAATGGCTGTAACCTTTCAACCAAATCTCCTGGTGATTGTGCTTCAAAACGCTCAGTGGCTGTCGAGGCATGTTAGTCCCCACCGCGTCCGCGTGTGGCAACCTCTTCAGTACCTGCAAACTGAGACGAGGATATCGGTCTGTGATATCGCAAAGTGTTTCACCAGTGGGAGTCATCGGGTCAGTTGCTGGAGTGATGCCATTAGTGTCATTGTAAGGGGTGACAGTCCCCAACAAAGCGGAAGGTGTATCATCGGAAGCAGAGTATACTCTGCGCATCAATGTTTTTCTTGCTGGGACGGCCGCAGTGCTTGCGGAAGTGTCCAAAGGGCAAGAGAAGTTCATCTCAACTATCGTATTGCACGACTGCAAGGAGGAGGGAAGTTGCTTATTCACAGAGACAGCTGGCTCGAAATCATGAAAAGAATGGTCAATCAGGTTGGCTGATGGAATGTGTCGAGATATCGTACTATCTCCGTGGATCGGATTTTGTACCAAGAGGTTTCTAAACGTCTTTTTCCCAAGGGGTGCTTTCGACAGATACCCCTCGTGAAGGACTGCGTTGCAGCTGGCGTTAGGGGAAGACAGTGTGGTCAGTGGAGAAGGCACTGTGGCCTGTGACCATACCTGGTTGGTTTTCCAATCCATCAATGGGAGTAACCGATCCATCAAGTCTGCTCCAAGTAGCAGGGTTACAGTTTTGAGGCTGGGAACATACACAGCGTGAACGAGCGATACGTCCTGGAAGTGTAGTTTCAGCATGACTCTCAATGTGAGAGGCGAGGTAGTCTGAGTGACCCCTCGAAGTTTAGTGTCGCATCGTTCCACTTTTAACCTGTTATGGCTAGGGGGCAGTATTTTCACATCCGGATAAAAAACATACCCGATTTAATCTGATTATTACTCCTGCCCAGAAACTAGAATATGCATATAATTATTAGCTTTGGATAGAAAACACTCCAAAGTTTCTAAAACTGTTTGAATGATGTCTGTGAGTATAACATAACTCATTTGGCAGGCCAAAACCTGAGAAGATTCCAAACAGGAAGCGCCCTCTCTGACCATTTCTTGGCCTTCTTGATCATCTCTAACCAAAACAGGGGATCTCTGCTGTAACGTGACATTTTCTAACGCTCCCATAGGCTCTCAGAAGGCGCCAGAACGTTGAATGATGACTTTGCAGGCCATGGCTGAAGAACAGTAGCGCATTTGGTAAGTGGTCGATCTGAGAACAATGAGACTGGGGGGCGCGTGCACGAGACGACTCCATGTTTACATTTTCTGTCTTTGAACGAAAACAACGACTCCCGGTCGGAATATTATCGATTTTTTTATGAGAAAAAACACATAAAAATTTATTTTAAACAGCGTTTGACATGCTTCGAAGTACAGTAATGGAATATTTTGAATTTATTTGTCACGAAACGCACCGGGCGCGTCACCCTTCGTTACCCTTCTGATAGTGTCTTGAACGCACAACAAAACGCCGCTATTGGGATATAACTATGGATTATTTGGAACCAAACCAACATTTGTTATTGAAGTAGAAATCCTGGGAGTGCATTCTGACGAAGAACAGCAAAGGTAATCACATTTTTCTTATAGTAAATCTGAGTTTGGTGAGTACCAAACTTGGTGGGTGTCAAAATAGCTAGCCCGTGATGGCGAGCTATCAACTCAGAATATTGCAAAATGTGCTTTCACCGAAAATATATTTTAAAATCGGACACCGCGATTGCATAAAGGAGTTCTGTATCTATAATTCTTAAAATAATTGTTATGTTTTTTGTGAACGTTTATCGTGAGTAATTTAGTAAATTCACCGGAAGTTTGCGGGGGGTATGCTAGTTCTGAACGTCACATGCTAATGTAAAAAGCTGTTTTTTGATATAAATATGAACTTCATTGAACAAAACATGCATGCATTGTATAACATAATGTCCTAGGAGTGTCATCTGATGAAGATCATCAAAGATTAGTGCTGCATTTAGCTGTGGTTTTGTTTTTTGTGACATTATATGCTAGCTTGAAAAATGGGTGTCTGATTATTTCTGTCTGGGTACTCTGCTGACATAATCTAATGTTTTGCTTTCGCTGTAAAACCTTTTTGAAATCGGACAGTGTGGTTAGATAAAGGAGAGTCTTGTCTTTAAAATGCTGTAAAATAGTCATATGTTTGAAAAATTGAAGTTTTCGGATTTTCGAGGACGCCCATCATTGGATATTGGAGCAGGTGTTCCGCTAGCGAAACGTCTAGATGTAAGAGTTAACTACAAGCTACAAACATGGCAGTAGAATCCTCCTTCGTGGCCTGACCCAACAACAGAAGGTCACAAGGTCCCGTTAGCGGGATCATTTTCGTTAGAAATCAGAGCGCCGTATTCAAAAACCACAAATCTAATAATTTATACTTCTCAAACATAGGACTATTTTACACCGTTTTATAGATACACCTCTCCTGAATCAAACCACGTTGTCCGATTTCAAAAAGGCTTTACAGCGAAAGCAAAACAATACATTATGTTAGGAGAGTACATCGAAAAAATAGCCAAAAAATAGCCACACCGCCATTTTCCGGACAACCACATGCATTACGAATATCCACGACACAGCGAAATGAGGCACTAACCTTTGACAATCTCCATCAGATGACACTCCTAGGACATCATGTTACACAATACATGCATTCTTTTGTTCGATAAAGTTCATATTTATATATAAAACCAGCATTTTACAGTGGCGCATGATGTAGAGAAAATATTTTCACAAGATTACTTCCGGTGAAGCAGCTATACAATTTAGTAAATTACCATTAGAAAACATTTCAAAAATATTATATTGTCATTCAAAGATTTATAGATTAACATCTTGTGAATGCAACCGCGTTGCCAGATTTAAAAATAACATTACTGGGAAATCACACTTCTCAATAAACGACGTGCTATACTCAGCAAAATATGCTAGGCGATACACGTTAGCGCGATGTTATAGTCATCTAAAATTATATATAGTATTTTAAATTTACCTTTGATAATCTTCATCAGAAGATTATCAACAAATGTACAACAAATGTACTTTTGTTCGAAAAAGTTAATAATTTATGTCCCAATAGCTCCTTATGTTTCGCGCGTTCTGTCCCTGGCTTTCACAAAAAGTTTTTTTTTTTTAATTTAGGTTCGTTCAAACATGTCAAACGTTGTAAAGAATAAATCTTTAGGGCCTTCTTCAATCAGAACTTCAATAATATTCCTACCGCACGATTGCGTTGTCTTACAAAACATTTCGGAATATAGAGTACACCCATGGCCAGACATGGCGTCATAGACTCAATGGACTTCCGACTATGACCAACTTTCAAAGCCTCTTGTTCGGTCAGTTTCAACCAGAGAACATTCAAACCACTTTGTAAAGACTGTTGACATCTAGTGGAAGCCATAGAAAGTGCTCAATGATTAATAAGTCCCTGTGTGTTTCAATGGCATAGCTTTCAAAGTCAGATTTCCACTTCCTGTTTGAGTTTCGCTCAGGGTTTTGACTGCCATATGAGTTCTGTTATACTTACAGACACCATTCAAACAGTTTTAGAAACTTTAGGGTGTTTTCTATCCAAAGATAATAATAATATGCATATCCTAGCTTCTGGGTTTGTGTAGGACGCCGTTTAAAAAGGGCACATATTTTCTTCGGAATTCTCAATACTGCCCCCTAGCCCGAAGTAGTTGTAAGAGGTTAAAAAGTGCATGGTGACAGTTTTGGAGGAATTGGCTACAGACCAGTCTATGGATAGAATAATTGGGTCTGTCAAACAGGTGCCCCTGTCTGCATCAACAGCCGGACGGCGTGTCCGTGCTCCGAAGGATGATGTGCATAGGATTGTTCTGGAGGGGCTCAGTCAGGCTGAACATTTTTCCCTGGATATTGATGAGAGAACTGACAACACCGATGTAGCACAGTTGTGTTTATATGTCCGTTATTTTCATGGAAATTACTTTAAAGAAGAGCTACTGGCACTGATTCCCCTGGAAGGACACACCACCGGGGACGTTCCCCTGGAAGGACACACCACCGGGGACGTTCCCCTGGAAGGACACACCACCGGGGACGTTCCCCTGGAAGGACACACCACCGGGGACGTTCCCCTGGAAGGACACACCACCGGGGACGTTCCCCTGGAAGGACACACCACCGGGGACGTTCCCCTGGAAGGACACACCACCGGGGACGTTCCCCTGGAAGGACACACCACCGGGGACGTTCCCCTGGAAGGACACACCACCGGGGACATCCTATTCACAAAGCTGGAACAATTGTTTACACCGCATGGCTTGTCATTAGAAGAGGTCAACTCTGAGTTCTCCGACTCCTGCTATGGTGGACAGAGGTTTCTGATGGACTCCTGCTATGGTGGACAGAGGTTTCTGATGGACTCCTGCTATGGTGGACAGAGGTTTCTGATGGACTCCTGCTATGGTGGACAGAGGTTTCTGATGGACTCCTGCAATGGTGGACAGAGGTTTCTGATGGACTCCTGATATGGTGGACAGAGGTTTCTGATGGACTCCTGATATGGTGGGCAGAGGTTTCTGATGGGACTCCTGCTATGGTGGACAGAGGTTTCTGATGGGACTCCTGCTATGGTGGACAGAGGTTTCTGATGGACTCCTGCTATGGTGGACAGAGGTTTCTGATGGACTCCTGCTATGGTGGACAGAGGTTTCTGATGGACTCCTGCTATGGTGGACAGACACAGGGGCCTGGTCAGCAGGTTGAAGGAAATCACCCCACAAATGAATGGCTTGCAATGTCTCATCCATCAGAGTGTGTTTTGTACCAGACTAAACATGGTTTACATTGTCTCATCCATCAGAGTGTGTTGTGTACCAGACTAAACATGGTTTACATTGTCTCATCCATCAGAGTGTACCAGACTAAACATGGTTTACATTGTCTCATCCATCAGAGTGTGTTGTGTACCAGACTAAACATGGTTTACATTGTCTCATCCATCAGCGTGTGTTGTGTACCAGACTAAACATGGTTTACATTGTCTCATCCATCAGAGTGTACCAGACTAAACATGGTTTACATTGTCTCATCCATCAGAGTGTACCAGACTAAACATGGTTTACATTGTCTCATCCATCAGAGTGTGTTGTGTACCAGACTAAACATGGTTTACATTGTCTCATCCATCAGAGTGTGTTGTGTACCAGACTAAACATGGTTTACATTGTCTCATCCATCAGAGTGTACCAGACTAAACATGGTTTACATTGTCTCATCCATCAGAGTGTACCAGACTAAACATGGTTTACATTGTCTCATCCATCAGAGTGTACCAGACTAAACATGGTTTACATTGTCTCATCCATCAGAGTGTGTTGTGTACCAGACTAAACATGGTTTACATTGTCTCATCCATCAGAGTGTACCAGACTAACATGGTTTACATTGTCTCATCCATCAGAGTGTGTTGTGTACCAGACTAAACATGGTTTACATTGTCTCATCCATCAGAGTGTGTTGTGTACCAGACTAAACATGGTTTACATTGTCTCATCCATCAGAGTGTACCAGACTAAACATGGTTTACATTGTCTCATCCATCAGAGTGTGTTGTGTACCAGACTAAACATGGTTTACATTGTCTCATCCAACAGAGTGTGTTGTGTACCAGACTAAACATGGTTTACATTGTCTCATCCATCAGAGTGTACCAGACTAAACATGGTTTACATTGTCTCATCCAACAGAGTGTGTTGTGTACCAGACTAAACATGGTTTACATTGTCTCATCCATCAGAGTGTACCAGACTAAACATGGTTTACTTTGTCTCATCCATCAGAGTGTGTTGTGTACCAGACTAAACATGGTTTACATTGTCTCATCCATCAGAGTGTACCAGACTAAACATGGTTTACTTTGTCTCATCCATCAGAGTGTGTTGTGTACCAGACTAAACATGGTTTACATTGTCTCATCCATCAGAGTGTGCTGTGTAACAGACTAAACATGGTTTACATTGTCTCATCCATCAGAGTGTACCAGACTAAACATGGTTTACATTGTCTCATCCATCAGAGTGTACCAGACTAAACATGGTTTACATTGTCTCATCCATCAGAGTGTGTTGTGTACCAGACTAAACATGGTTTACATTGTCTCATCCATCAGAGTGTGTTGTGTACCAGACTAAACATGGTTTACATTGTCTCATCCATCAGAGTGTGTTGTGTACCAGACTAAACATGGTTTACATTGTCTCATCCATCAGAGTGTGTTGTGTACCAGACTAAACATGGTTTACATTGTCTCATCCATCAGAGTGTACCAGACTAAACATGGTTTACATTGTCTCATCCATCAGAGTGTACCAGACTAAACATGGTTTACATTGTCTCATCCATCAGAGTGTGTTGTGTACCAGACTAAACATGGTTTACATTGTCTCATCCATCAGAGTGTACCAGACTAAACATGGTTTACATTGTCTCATCCATCAGAGTGTGTTGTGAACCAGACTAAACATGGTTTACATTGTCTCATCCATCAGAGTGTGTTGTGTACCAGACTAAACATGGTTTACATTGTCTCATCCATCAGAGTGTACCAGACTAAACATGGTTTACATTGTCTCATCCATCAGAGTGTACCAGACTAAACATGGTTTACATTGTCTCATCCATCAGAGTGTACCAGACTAAACATGGTTTACTTTGTCTCATCCATCAGAGTGTGTTGTGTACCAGACTAAACATGGTTTACATTGTCTCATCCATCAGAGTGTACCAGACTAAACATGGTTTAGATTGTCTCATCCATCAGAGTGTGTTGTGTACCAGACTAAACATGGTTTACATTGTCTCATCCATCAGAGTGTGTTGTGTACCAGACTAAACACTGAGCTAATAGATGTGATGGATAAAGTCATGCGCATAATTAACTTTGTCAGGGAGACATCAAGCAACACAACACCGTCTTTTCAGCAAGCTGGTGACAGAACCAGAGGAGTCCATCCAGGATGATCTCCTGCTTCACAACAACGTGCGCTGGCTGAGTAAAGGAAAAGCTCTAGAGCCATTCTGTGAGCTTCATGACCAGGTTGTGGATTTTGTCAGAAAAAGCCAAATGAGGGCAGCAGCTGATCACCTTTGTATTTTGGAAATTGAGGAATTCCTCTCAGATGTTGCTTTTTTGGCGACATTCTGTAATTTAAATTAAATCTGCAGTGACAAGGAAGAGGGAAACCGTGGTGGACATGGTGATACATCTGGAGGCCTTTACTAGGAAGCTTGAGTTGTTGGATTTGGACTTGTCATCTGGAAGGCTACTGCTCTTCAGCAACACTGAAGAAACGACAGGCAGAGGGACCAGACAACTTCTCCTCCAGATTTGAAGACTACAGCATGCCCAAGGATATCATTTAGTTTTAATGTGATATTCTCACAGTCCTCCCTGGTGGATAATTCTCCTCCCTTGCTAAGAAAACAGTACCCCTCGCTGGATAAGGCTGTAATTCAAAATGAGCTGATTGAAATCCATTGAGCCATCTGTTTGTTCTGTCAAAAAAGGATCAGGCTATCAGCATCAGGCTATCAGGATCAGGCTATCAGGATCAGGCTATCAGGATCAGGCTATCAGGATCAGGCTATCAGGATCAGGCTATCAGGATCAGGTTATCCCGATACAGACATTCAGATACAGACATCGCCTTTTTTCATTCAATTATTGTTTTATGTAGGATGCTGCCTTTTTGGCCATGATGCAGTTGTAAGTCGGCCTAATAAATAAATACAAATCCCTCTTCTATCAGGCCATTTTGTTTTCTTGTGAAAGATGCTGTTCAGCCACACAGCCTAGCTCAGCCAGTTAAGTTATTTATATGGGCCTTTGCCCCCACACAGCCTAGCTCAGCCAGTTAAGTTATTTATATGTGCCTTTGCCCCCACACAGCCTAGCTCAGCCAGTTATTTATATGTGCCTTCGCCCCCACACAGCCTAGCTCAGACAGTTAAGTTATTTATATGGGCCTTCGCCCCCACACAGCCTAGCTCAGCCAGTTAAGTTATTTATATGGGCCTTCGCCCCCACACAGCCTAGCTCAGCCAGTTAAGTTATTTATATGGGCCTTCGCCCCCACACAGCCTAGCTCAGCCAGTTAAGTTATTTATATGTGCCTTCGCCCCCACACAGCCTAGCTCAGACAGTTAAGTTATTTATATGGGCCTTCGCCCCCACACAGCCTAGCTCAAACAGTTAAGTTATTTTATATAGGCCTTCGCCCCCACACAGCCTAGCTCAAACAGTTAAAATAGACTCCAATTAAGCCCTCTTGTTGTTTTTAAAGTCAAATTAAAATGAAGATTATTGTTGAAATTAATTACTCGACTGGTGTAGGTTCTCTCCATCTGTTGTTGACATGCATCACAAGTTAGCTATATTTTCAGCACCAGGTGCTGTTCACCTCCTATTGATTGTGCTGCTATATTTTCAGCACCAGGTGCTGTTCACCTCCTATTGATTGTGCTGCTATATTTTCAGCACCAGGTGCTGTTCACCTCCTATTGATTGAGCTGCAGTTGCCGCTTTAGGTTTCAGCACCATAAAATGGTCCTCTACCTGCTTTATTAGTCTCCTACATTCTCTCCTCTTGAATGAAGTTAAAATGTAACTTGTGCATTATTTAGGGAGGTAACATTGTAGATACACTACACCACCATTATTTAGGGAGGTCACATTGTAGATACTCTACACCACCATTATTTAGGGAGGTCACATTGTAGATACACTACACCACCATTATTTAGGGAGGTCACATTGTAGATACACTACACCACCATTATTTAGGGAGGTCACATTGTAGATACTCTACACCACCATTATTTAGGGAGGTCACATTGTAGATACACTACACCACCATTATTTAGGGAGGTCACATTGTAGATACACTACACCACCATTATTTAGGGAGGTCACATTGTAGATACTCTACACCACCATTATTTAGGGAGGTCACATTGTAGATACTCTACACCACCATTATTTAGGGAGGTCACATTGTAAATACTCTACACCACCATTATTTAAGGATGTCACATTGTAGATACTCTACACCACCATTATTTAGGGAGGTAACATTGTAGATACTCTACACCACCATTATTTAGGGAGGTCACATTGTAAATACTCTACACCACCATTATTTAGGGAGGTCACATTGTAGATTCTCTACACCACCATCTAGAATACAGTAGGACCTCTTTCCATTTGTCCTTTTGAAACACACAGAAAACTATAGTATTTAGCCTAAAGCAGCATATGATTTTACAGTAGACTATAGATGTAGGCTACTGTATAGTCACATGGCTCAGTGTTAAAATGTTAGAGCAGCACATTGATCTGAACAAATCCTCTGAGTGAATGTCCCTTAATGAGAAAGAATTATCAAAATGAATGAGAATATTGCATTTTGAAATGCAAATACTATTGAGTCTGTAGACAAATTGAAATAGTGATTCGGACGTCAGTGGATCTGCGTGAGGGATGCATCAGATGAATTAAGGCATTTTGGAGGGGTTGAATGTTGCACCATTGATAAAGCAGATCAACTGAGCTAGGGTTAGAGTTAGGAAGAAAACTACAAAAAGACGCCATATTTGTAGTTCACAACTCTTAAGCCTGACTAACCGATGTCTTTATATAGCCTTGCTACTCTTATTTTCAAATGTATTTTTATTGTTGTTTTATTTCTTTACTTACTTACACACACACACACACACACACACACACACACACACACACACACACACACACACACACACACACACACACACACACACACACACACACACACACACACACATACCTTTTTTTCGCACTATTGGTTAAAGCCTGTAAGTAAGCATTTCACTCTAAGGTCTGTTGCATTCGGCGCACGTGACAAATAAACTTTGATTTGATTTGAGACCTATTTATTAACATAAAGTCCACCACTGTAAGAGTCCTCAGTTGTAGTGAGAACATTGTGTCATATGTTTAAGGGGGGTTTCATGACTGTGATTCCAAAATGTTCCAGTGCTGAGGAACTGTGTGTCATTATTTTCCCAGTACGGGAAAATAAAAATGTATGAAATGTATGCATTCACTACTGTAAGTCGCTCTGGATAAGAGCGTCTGCTAAATGACTAAAATGTAAATGTAAAACTGTAATGGTTTGAATACACCTGGGCTTTCTGTGAAGAACTACAACTCCCTGTTTCACGTTGCATCGCGTCCAGCGACGGCAACCGGAAATGGCGCCGGAATTGTAGTTCTAACCCCTTTGTGGTTTAGTAGAAAGAGGAGGAAGGGAAGCGCTACTAAGGTACACAATAGTAAATGTTGGTAGACAGAAGGTGCTCTTTGGTAAAAGGGGTGAGTAGGTCATCAAAAAGAAAGGAGGACCAAGGCACTCTTCATATAATTGATTAAAATGCCTTTATTAGTATGGCAGGTTCAATAGAAACAAGGTTTTTGTTTAGAATAATTATTTATTAAATGTGCTACTTTGACCCCACCATGGCCTCCAGTCTCCCCTCTCCTGCAAAGTGAATTTATCTGAAATGACAAGGCTTGATCTCTGAATGTGTTTCTCTGTAGGCTACATTCTGAAACCTTAAAGCTACAATCCTTAGTTACTAATTCCATTATTGGACGGTTAAATTTTGCAGGTGCCAGGCAGTATCAGCTGCAGAAGTTATTAATTTATTTAAAGATGACAATGGTGATCTAGATATTCACATGACAATATTTACACAATAATCTACATTGATGATGGTGATCTAGATATTCACATGACAATATTTACACAATAATCTACATTGATGATGGTGATCTAGATATTCACATGAAAATATTTACACAATAATCTACATTGATGATGGTGATCTAGATATTCACATGACAATATTTACACAATAATCTAAATTGACTTGCCTAGTTAAATAAAGGTTAAATAAAATATATTTACAAACTCCACAACTAACAGGTCAATAAAAAGACAATACTTTAGAGGAAGCAAACCTGTCTATTCCATTAGACTCTTGGGGTATATCAGGCTCAAATCAGGTTCTCCTCACCATGACATCAATAGTAAATGACATGCAACAATGGCCTGTATCACATCTAACAATTAAACAGAAATGTGCTTCTTTCAACCCCAAAAGAGCAAAAAAAACATACCATTATAAACAAAGGGGAGGAATACAATGACATCAATTAAAAAGCAATGGACATGTTAAAAACAACACACCATCAGCCTCATTCATCTATTCCTCCATCAATATCACCATCGTTGTTGTAGTCATCACCATCAGCCTCATTCATCTGTTCCTCCATCAATATCACCATCGTTGTTGTAGTCATCACCCTCAGCCTCATTCATCTATTCCTCCATCAATATCACCATCGTTGTTGTAGTCATCACCATCAGCCTCATTCATCTATTCCTCCATCAATATCACCATCGTTGTTGTAGTCATCACCCTCAGCCTCATTCATCTATTCCTCCATCAATATCACCATCGTTGTTGTAGTCATCACCCTCAGCTTCATTCATCTATTCCTCCATCAATATCACCATCGTTGTCATCGTCGTCGTCGACATCATAATAGTCATCCTCCTCTTCATAGTTTCTGCCCTCAATAAAAGCCCTTCTGAACGATTCACATTGTCCTTCTGCGTGCTGTATCTCATCAAGCTTTCCAGCAAGGACAGCTCTTTCCCCAAGACAACATCCATCTTGCTCTGTGTAATGTTGTAAGGCTTCCACGATCAGTTCCTGCTCTGTGTAACGTTGTAAGGCCTCCACGATCAGTTCCTGCTCTGTGTAATGTTGTAAGGCCTCCACGATCAGTTCCTGCTCTGTGTAATGTTGTAGGGCCTCCACGATCAGTTCCTACTCTGTGTAATGTTGTAGGGCCTCCACGATCAGTTCCTGCTCTGTGTAATGTTGTAAGGCCTCCACGATCAGTTCCTGCTCTGTGTAATGTTGTAAGGCCTCCACGATCAGTTCCTGCTCTGTGTAATGTTGTAAGGCCTCCACGATCAGTTCCTGCTCTGTGTAATGTTGTAAGGCCTCCACGATCAGTTCCTGCTCTGTGTAATGTTGTAAGGCCTCCACGATCAGTTCCTGCTCTGTGTAATGTTGTAAGGCCTCCACGATCAGTTCCTGCTCTGTGTAATGTTGTAAGGCCTCCACGATCAGTTCCTGCTCTGTGTAATGTTGTAAGTCCTCCACGATCAGTTCCTGCTCATGTGAGTAGAACATCTTGGCAGTGAAGACATCATCCTCAATCTACCGCTTCTCTTCACAAAGAGCACCAAGAGCCTTAGCTTGAGGTGCACCTCCCCATCATCCTCTGCTCCTCCTGCCCTCCAGGACCAATCAGTGCTGTCCACCTGCACTGCATCCTCATACACCAGGGCCTGTAGGAGCTGTGAGGACAAACCTCGTCTCCTCAGGTTGTAGTCCTTCACATGTGTTTTTATGCTACTACCGACCGTGGCCTTTTGGACAGGCAGTTGGCAATACCTTGACCATCTATTGATAACAGATAATCAATACCTTGACCATCTATTGATAACAGATAATCAATACCTTGACCATCTATTGATAACAGATAATCAATACCTTGACCATCTATTTATAACAGATAATCAATACCTTGACCATCTATTGATAACAGATAATCAATACCTTGACCATCTATTGATAACAGATAATCAATACCTTGACCATCTATTGATAACAGATAATCAATACCTTGACCATCTATTGATAACAGATAATCAATACCTTGACCATCTATTTATAACAGATAATCAATACCTTGACCATCTATTGATAACAGATAATCAATACCTTGACCATCTATTGATAACAGATAATCAATACCTTGACCATCTATTTATAACAGATAATCAATACCTTGACCATCTATTGATAACAGATAATCAATACTTTGACCATCTATTGATAACAGATAATCAATACCTTGACCATCTATTTATAACAGATAATCAATACCTTGACCATCTATTGATAACAGATAATCAATACCTTGACCATCAATTAATAACAGATAATCAATACCTTGACCATCAATTAATAACAGATAATCAATACCATGACCATCTATTGATAACAGATAACCAATACCTTGACCATCTATTAATAACAGATAATCAATACCTTGACCATCTATTGATAACAGATAATCAATACCTTGACCATCTATTTATAACAGATAATCAATACCTTGGCCATCTATTGATAACAGATAATCAATACCTTGACCATCAATTAATAACAGATAATCAATACCTTGACCATCAATTAATAACAGATAATCAATACCATGACCATCTATTGATAACAGATAATCAATACCTTGACCATCAATTAATGACAGATAATCAATACCTTGACCATCGATTGATAACAGATAATCAATACCTTGACCATCTATTGATAACAGATAATCAATACCTTGACCATCAATTAATAACAGATAATCAATACCTTGACCATCTATTAATAACAGATAATCAATACCTTGACCATCTGTTGATAACAGATAATCTGTCACAGCTGTCGAAAGGAGTAGACCAAGGTGCAGCGTGGAAGATGTTCATCTTGTATTTATTTTACTCAGAACACTCTGACAATCAAACAAAACGACAGCAGAACAGTTCTGTCAGGTTTCACCAACTAAACAGAAAATAACTTCCCACAAGGACAAAGGAAAAACAGGCTGCCTAAGTATGGCTTCCAATCAGAGACAACGAAAGACACCTGCCTCTGATTGGAAACCATACCCGGCCAAAACATAGAAAATAAAACATAGATTGCCCACCCACCTATCACACCCTGGCCTAGCTAAACAGAGAAAACACAGCTCTCCTAGGTCAGAGTGTGACATAATCAATACCTTGACCATCTATTGATAACAGATAATACAGACAGAAAATATGTTGAAGGTAATCCAATCTAAACAAAAAATAAATAAAAAATGACCTAAAGCTGCTATAAAATTACTCTGATTACCATCCAACAATAGATCATTAGCAACAGAAACCAAGTTCAGATACAAATAAACATTATTATTGTGTTTGACCACCCAGAATTATCGTAGAACTGATATGAGTTGACTTGTTCCTATTGTTGAATATATGTCTATAACCTGCATATTTTCAGGCCACAGAGGAACCTCCGTTCTAGCAGCAGACTGAAGGTTCCCTCCAGATTGGTCCTCAATCTGTTCCTCTGCAGTCTGTGGAGTGCAGTCTGGAAGAGACTGCTGGTGGGGGACCATCAATCTGTTCCTCTGCAGTCTGTGGAGTGCAGTCTGGAAGAGACTGCTGGTGGGGGACCATCAATCTGTTACTCTGCAGTCTGTGGAGTGCAGTCTGGAAGAGACTGCTGGTGGGGGACCATCAATCTGTTACTCTGCAGTCTGTGGAGTGCAGTCTGGAAGAGACTGCTGGTGGGGGACCATCAATCTGTTACTCTGCAGTCTGTGGAGTGCAGTCTGGAAGAGACTGCTGGTGGGGGACCATCAATCTGTTACTCTGCAGTCTGTGGAGTGCAGTCTGGAAGAGAATGCTGGTGGGGGACCATCAATCTGTTCCTCTGCAGTCTGTGGAGTGCAGTCTGGAAGAGACTGCTGGTGGGGGACCATCAATCTGTTACTCTGCAGTCTGTGGAGTGCAGTCTGGAAGAGACTGCTGGTGGGGGACCATCAATATGTTACTCTGCAGTCTGTGGAGTGCAGTCTGGAAGAGACTGCTGGTGGGGGACCATCAATCTGTTACTCTGCAGTCTGTGGAGTGCAGTCTGGAAGAGAATGCTGGTGGGGGACCATCAATCTGTTACTCTGCAGTCTGTGGAGTGCAGTCTAGAAGAGACTGCTGGTGGGGGACCATCGATGGAGGATGCTGTTCTTCCTCTCCATCGTCTTCAGTTTTCTGTCATCAGCTGTTCCATCTGTTCCATCTCCACTTTCTGCTGTGCCCTGAAAATAAAAAAAAGTCATTTGAAATGAATTACATACATTGCAATTGTATGTTGCTGGAGCATTGCAACATATTGCTCCTCCCAGCACAGAGCAGGTTTTTGCCTCTCAAGGGTGACACTGACATTCCTGCCCCAATCCCTAATGGTGTCCAGTGTTGTTCCTACAACATAACAACACTGACATTCCTGCCCCAATCCCTAATGGTGTCCAGTGTTGTTCCTACAACATAACAACACTGACATTCCTGCCCCAATCCCTAATGGTGTCCAGTGTTGTTCCTACAACATAACAACACTGACATTCCTGCCCCAATCCCTAATGGTGTCCAGTGTTGTTCCTAAAACATAACAACACTGACATTCCTGCCCCAATCCCTAATGGTGTCCAGTGTTGTTCCTACAACATAACAACACTGACATTCCTGCCCCAATCCCTAATGGTGTCCAGTGTTGTTCCTACAACATAACAACACTGACATTCCTGCCCCAATCCCTAATGGTGTCCAGTGTTGTTCCTACAACATAACAACACTGACATTCCTGCCCCAATCCCTAATGTTGTCCAGTGTTGTTCCTACAACATAACAACACTGACATTCCTGCCCCAATCCCTGATGGTGTCCAGTGTTGTTCCTACAACATAACAACACTGACATTCCTGCCCCAATCCCTGATGGTGTCCAGTGTTGTTCCTACAACATAACAACACTGACATTCCTGCCCCAATCCCTAATGGTGTCCAGTGTTATTCCTACAACATAACAACACTGACATTCCTGCCCCAATCCCTAATGGTGTCCAGTGTTGTTCCTACAACATAACAACACTGACATTCCTGCCCCAATCCCTAATGGTGTCCAGTGTTGTTCCCACAACATAACAACACTGATATTCCTGCCCCAATCCCTAATGGTGTCCAGTGTTGTTCCTACAACATAACAACACTGACATTCCTGCCCCAATCCATAATGGTGTCCAGTGTTGTTCCTACAACATAACAACACTGACATTCCTGCCCCAATCCCTAATGGTGTCCAGTGTTGTTCCCACAACATAACAACACTGACATTCCTGCCCCAATCCCTAATGGTGTCCAGTGTTGTTCCTACAACATAACAACACTGACATTCCTGCCCCAATCCCTAATGGTGTCCAGTGTTGTTCCTACAACATAACAACACTGACATTCCTGCCCCAATCCCTAATGGTGTCCAGTGTTGTTCCTACAACACAACAACACTGACATTCCTGCCCCAATCCCTAATGGTGTCCAGTGTTGTTCCTACAACATAACAACACTGACATTCCTGCCCCAATCCCTAATGGTGTCCAGTGTTGTTCCTACAACATAACAACACTGACATTCCTGCCCCAATCCCTAATGTTGTCCAGTGTTGTTCCTAAAACATAACAACAGTGACAGATGTGACAACATTTCTAATCAATACTGAAATTCTATGCTTAGTTTATTGATACAATGGTTTACCTGGAAGAGACTGTGCAATTTATTCAATTTCCCTGTTTGCCTCTGTTGCAACTTCTGTTGCTGGGGAAACCCTCTATGGCAGAGAGTCCACTACATCAAAACAACAGGAAATGTTAGGAACATCACTAGAGTCAACCAGCATCAAGTAAATGAATAACAATTCCAAGTGTACTAACGTAGCCTCTGGCGTTTTCCCATGGTGGAGAAGTGCATCAGTCAGGAGGTCAATAAGATGGGACGGCCTCATTTCTTTGGTGACCTTCCCAAAGCGCCTCAGATACGACCACAGCCTCTCCATCTGCTCCCCATCTGCCAGTCCAGCACCTTCCACATATCGGGTGTTGAATTTCATCTACAAATATAAAATCATGTCATACCATGGTAAAAGGGTTATTTGGTTAAACCTTATAAAATATGAATATATACCTACTGATAATATTAATGATCCTGTTCAAGTACCTGACATGGCAAGTCATGTCCATCAGCATGGAAAACTGGAACAACCAATCTGTTCCCATGATTCAATTCAGGAAAGTTTCTCTAAAAGGATATAGACAAAATGTTCATGTTAAAACTATTGTTGGAGAAACTGCTTTTCAAATGTTAAAGTAAATGAGATCTTGAATAAAAAGGTTCATTACTTGCACATGTAGCTGCATCTGGAATCAATGTCCTCCATGAAGATGAGGTTGATGTTCTGGCCTCTCATCCCCTCCTTCATCTCTCAGCAGGTTCACTGCATCTGGCATCAATGTCCTCCATGAAGATGAGGTTGATGTTCTGGCCTCTCATCCCCTCCTTCATCTCTCAGCAGGTTCACTGCATCTGGCATCAATGTCCTCCATGAAGATGAGGTTGATGTTCTGGCCTCTCATCCCCTCCATCATCTCTCAGCAGGTTCACTGCATCTGGCATCAATGTCCTCCATGAAGATGAGGTTGATGTTCTGGCCTCTCATCCCCTCCATCATCTCTCAGCAGGTTCACTGCATCTGGCATCAATGTCCTCCATGAAGATGAGGTTGATGTTCTGGCCTCTCATCCTCTCCTTCATCTCTCAGCAGGTTCACTGCATTTGACAAACTACAGAAGAAGTACATCATTATGTGCACTAAATAACTAACTACAATTTACTAAATTAACTAAATTAATCAACACTGAAATAAAATACTGAAAAAGAAACTGAAAAAAACTCCTTATTACTGCATCCCACCTTTCACCCTTTTTCATGTTCAGGAAGTGAAGCGGGTGGTCATGCTGGCAGGAAACCCCAACACGCCTGTCTCCTACAATTTCCTTGTTTTGGGTTTGGACCTGATGGCATTGCCTGCTTGAAATCCATGGCAACCCTAAAATATCTATAATAATATAAAGTACAATACAAGTATTATGTACTGAAATGCTTCCTTGCAGGTTAACCTCTTGACAATGCAACAACAATAGAACAAGTCAGTAGCTAAGTTAATAAAAAGAGTACTACAATAGTAATAAACCCTTCATTCATCAGTATCCTGAACATAGCTGGGTGTTTCTGGGATAGAGGGTTGATATAAAAGTCAGTACTACAATAGTAATAAACCCTTCATTCATCAGTATACTGAACATAGCTGGGTGTTTCTGGGATAGAGGGTTGATATAAAAGTCTATATATTCAGCAATAAAAGTCTATATATTCAGCAATACAGTAAGATTCTGAGACACAATCACTTGCTATTGGTCAGCCGCAGGGAACCGCCCACGTCTCTGAGACACAATCACTTCCTATTGGTCAGCTGCAGGGAACCGCCCACGTCTCTGAGACACAATCACTTCCTATTGGTCAGCCGCAGGCAACCGCCCACGTCTCAGGAGATATGTATTTTAGGCAGTAAGTAAAACTGCCTAGGCCTTGGAGAATCTGTCCCAAAAAGACAGACCATCTGTTTATCTGTAATGTACTTATCCTCATACAGTTTATCTCCTGGATTAATCTTTGTGTTTTCCGGTTGTGTTGAGTGGGACAATGGAACATAGTGTTTAACATGATCCTATTGTCTATTGGCTTCAAGAAGATATTCACTTCATCCATTACAACAATCTGAGCCCCTTATCTGCTGGTTTAATCACTATATTTCTAGAGCTTGATTTTTAACCATTTGTAAGGTTAAGCTGATAAAAAAGGTCTGGTTCTGAATTGTGAAAAGGAAGCCACATCCCTACGTATCAGAGTCTGTATAGTTTCTGACTCCAACTGAGGTTCCCAATGTGAGGGGTTTGGAAATAGTATCTGAGGAAAATCTGTTTCATATTCACAATGATCTGATAACTTCAATCTTCTATGATAGACGTGTAGATCCCCTCCGGAGCTCCTCCCAGTCTACCTGTTTAGGAGTTGGTATGAAAGTCAGTCCACCTGTTTAGGAGTTGGTATGAAAGCCAGTCCACCTGTTTAGGAGTTGGTATGAAAGTCAGTCCACCTGTTTAGGAGTTGGTATGAAAGTCAGTCCACCTGTTTAGGAGTTGGTATGAAAGTCAGTCCACCTGTTTAGGAGTTGGTATGAAAGTCAGTCCACCTTTTTAGGAGTTGGTATGAAAGTCAGTCCACCTGTTTAGGAGTTGGTATGAAAGTCAGTCCACCTGTTTAGGAGTTGGTATGAAAGTCAGTCCACCTGTTTAGGAGTTGGTATGAAAGTCAGTCCACCTGTTTAGGAGTTGGTATGAAAGTCAGTCCACCTGTTTAGGAGTTGGTATGAAAGTCAGTCCTCTTTCTAGAACCTCACTCTCGGCTTGGTTGAGCCCAATTGGACATTGCTGGTCAAGACCTTAAATGGGTTGTGAAGTAGTATGGACATATTGATGGAACAAGGTCACTAAACTGGTGGATAGACAGGGTAGATCCAAGAGCCTCTGCTGTCATCTAGAGGGGGTTTCTCTGTACTGCTTGACACATGGAGACTCAGTGGAGGCCCAAGGCAAGTGCTCAAAGTAGACTAGTGGTTAGAGTGGTGGGTCAATAACTAGTATGGTCAGATAGACTAGTGGTTAGTGGTGGGTCAGTAACTGGTATGGTCAGGTAGACTAGTGGTTAGAGTGGTGGGTCAGTAACTGGTATGGTCAGGTAGACTAGTGGTTAGAGTGGTGGGTCAGTAACTGGTGTGGTCAGATAGACTAGTGGTTAGAGTGGTGGGTCAGTAACTGGTATGGTCAGATAGACTAGTGGTTAGTGGTGGGTCAGTAACTGGTATGGTCAGGTAGACTAGTGGTTAGAGTGGTGGGTTAGTAACTGGTATGGTCAGATAGACTAGTGGTTGGAGTGGTGGGTCAGTAACTGGTATGGTAAGATAGACTAGTGGTTAGAGTGGTGGGTCAGTAACTGGTATGGTCAGATAGACTAGTGGTTAGAGTGGTGGGTCAGTAACTGGTATGGTCAGATAGACTAGTGGTTAGAGTGGTGGGTCAGTAACTGGTATGGTATAGTCAGATAGACTAGTGGTTAGAGTGGTGGGTCAGTAACTGGTATGGTCAGGTAGACTAGTGGTTAGAGTGGTGGGTCAGTAACTGGTATGGTCAGATAGACTAGTGGTTAGAGTGGTGGGTCAGTAACTGGTATGGTCAGGTAGACTAGTGGTTAGAGTGGTGGGTCAGTAACTGGTATGGTCAGGTAGACTAGTGGTTAGAGTGGTGGGTCAGTAACTGGTATGGTCAGATAGACTAGTGGTTAGAGTGGTGGGTCAGTAACTGGTATGGTCAGATAGACTAGTGGTTAGAGTGGTGGGTCAGTAACTGGTATGGTCTGATAGACTAGTGGTTAGAGTGGTGGGTCAGTAACTGGTCTGGTCAGATAGACTAGTGGTTAGAGTGGTGGGTCAGTAACTGGTATGGTCAGATAGACTAGTGGTTAGAGTGGTGGGTCAGTAACTGGTATGGTCTGATAGACTAGTGGTTAGAGTGGTGGGTCAGTAACTGGTATGGTCAGATAGACTAGTGGTTAGAGTGGTGGGTCAGTAACTGGTATGGTTAGATAGACTAGTGGTTAGAGTGGTGGGTCAGTAACTGGTATGGTCTGATAGACTAGTGGTTAGAGTGATGGGTCAGTAACTGGTATGGTCTGATAGACTAGTGGTTGGAGTGGTGGGTCAGTAACTGGTATGGTCAGATAGACTAGTGGTTAGAGTGGTGGGTCAGTAACTGGTATGGTCTGATAGACTAGTGGTTAGAGTGGTGGATCAGTAAATGGTATGGTCAGATAGACTAGTGGTTAGAGTGGTGGGTCAGTAACTGGTATGGTCAGATAGACTAGTGGTTAGAGTGGTGGGTCAGTAACTGGTATGGTTAGATAGACTAGTGGTTAGAGTGGTGGGTTAGTAACTGGTATGGTCAGATAGACTAGTGGTTAGAGTGGTGGGTCAGTAACTGGTATGGTCAGATAGACTAGTGGTTAGAGTGGTGGGTCAGTAACTGGTATGGTCAGATAGACTAGTGGTTAGAGTGGTGGGTCAGTAACTGGTATGGTCAGATAGACTAGTGGTTAGAGTGGTGGGTCAGTAACTGGTATGGTCAGATAGACTAGTGGTTAGAGTGGTGGGTCAGTAACTGGTATGGTCAGATAGACTAGTGGTTAGAGTGGTGGGTCAGTAACTGGTATGGTCAGATAGACTAGTGGTTAGAGTGGTGGGTCAGTAACTGGTATGGTCAGATAGACTAGTGGTTAGAGTGGTGGGTCAGTAACTGGTATGGTCAGATAGACTAGTGGTTAGAGTGGTGGATCAGTAACTGGTATGGTCAGATAGACTAGTGGTTAGAGTGGTGGGTCAGTAACTGGTATGGTCAGGTAGACTAGTGGTTAGAGTGTTGGGTCAGTAACTGGTATGGTCAGGTAGACTAGTGGTTAGAGTGGTGGGTCAGTAACTGGTATGGTCAGATAGACTAGTGGTTAGAGTGGTGGGTCAGTAACTGGTATGGTCAGATAGACTAGTGGTTAGAGTGGTGGGTCAGTAACTGGTATGGTCAGATAGACTAGTGGTTAGAGTGGTGGGTCAGTAACTGGTATGGTCAGATAGACTAGTGGTTAGAGTGGTGGGTCAGTAACTGGTATGGTCAGATAGACTAGTGGTTAGAGTGGTGGGTCAGTAACTGGTATGGTCAGATAGACTAGTGGTTAGAGTGGTGGGTCAGTAACTGGTATGGTCAGATAGACTAGTGGTTAGAGTGGTGGATCAGTAACTGGTATGGTCAGATAGACTAGTGGTTAGAGTGGTGGGTCAGTAACTGGTATGGTCAGGTAGACTAGTGGTTAGAGTGTTGGGTCAGTAACTGGTATGGTCAGGTAGACTAGTGGTTAGAGTGGTGGGTCAGTAACTGGTATGGTCAGATAGACTAGTGGTTAGAGTGGTGGGTCAGTAACTGGTATGGTCAGATAGACTAGTGGTTAGAGTGGTGGGTCAGTAACTGGTGTGGTCAGATAGACTAGTGGTTAGAGTGGTGGGTCAGTAACTTGTATGGTATGGTCAGATAGACTAGTTGTTAGAGTGGTGGGTCAGTAACTGGTATGGTCAGATAGACTAGTGGTTAGAGTGGTGGGTCAGTAACTGGTATAGTCAGATAGACTAGTGGTTAGAGTGGTGGGTCAGTAACTGATATGTTGCTGGTTTGAATACCTGAGCCGTCAAGGTAAAAATCTGTTGGTGCCCTTAAGCAAGGCACTTACACCTAATTTGCTCCAGGGGCGCCGTATGGCTGACCCTGTAAAACAACACATTTCTCTGCATCTATCTGGTGTCTGTGACAACAACACATTATAAAAAGCTAGCTAACATAAAGAAAATTACAGCATTGATTTTTTTTAATTACAACTGTTAATTTAACAATGCTGGTTATAAATCTTGTTGACATACATCCAAGGACAGCTTGACTTGCATTACATTCTCACTGCAGAAAAATATTCTCATGAAATCACATGACTTCTAGTTATAGAAAAGGATTTCTGTAAACACGGCCTGCTACAAGCAGGAAACAAGTTATGGACAAACCAGAAATGTAACATATATGTTTGACAGTAACCCTGGATGATGAATGTGTGAACTATCTTGTCATCTTTGTGGGTAACCACATTGGAACATTCTAGTCTTTAAGGACATGATCTGGCAGAACAGGTTTCAGCAAAGTATGGAGTCATTGTTTTCAGGAAGGTGTACCCATGGTGATAGGAGAGACAGGAGGCAGACTAAGAGCAAAGTTAGCCACCTGAACTACTGTCCTACAAAGACAAACAGCATCTACACAAACAGCCACCTGAACTACTGTCCTACAAAGACAAACAGCATCTACACAAACAGCCACCTGAACTACTGTCCTACAAAGACAAACAGCATCTACACAAACAGCCACCTGAACTACTGCCCTACAAAGACAAGGAGCATCTACACAAACAGCCACCTGAACTACTGTCCTACAAAGACAAACAGCATCTACACAAACAGCCACCTGAACTACTGTCCTACAAAGACAAACAGCATCTACACAAACAGCCACCTGAACTACTGTCCTACAAAGACAAACAGCATCTACACAAACAGCCACCTGAACTACTGTCCTACAAAGACAAACAGCATCTACACAAACAGCCACCTGAACTACTGTCCTACAAAGACAAACAGCATCTACACAAACAGCCACCTGAACTACTGCCCTAGAAAAGACAAGGAGCAGTCTACACACACAGCCACCTGAACTACTGCCCTAGAAAAGACAAGGAGCAGTCTACACACACAGCCACCTGAACTACTGCCCTAGAAAAGACAAGGAGCAGTCTACACAAACAGCCACCTGAACTACTGCCCTAGAAAAGACAAGGAGCAGTCTACACAAACAGCCACCTGAACTACTGCCCTAGAAAAGACAAGGAGCAGTCTACACAAACAGCCACCTGAACTACTGCCCTAGAAAAGACAAGGAGCAGTCTACACAAACAGCCACCTGAACTACTGCCCTAGAAAAGACAAGGAGCAGTCTACACAAACAGTGAATCTGAGAAAAATGGTTTCAAGTTTGTTTTTTAGTCCATGCATAACAACCATGACCACTGATCTGACCTATGACCCCTAAAACGCAAAAGAAAAGTGTAACATCTAGAAATCTGAATGTGTTTATCCAGCTTTCTAGTTGTTTTTCTGTTTGATGGAACTAGTTGAGAGTTCTGTGTTATTTCTTATTTTATGTACCTTTACTTAACCAGAGGCAACGAGAAAACACCTGCCTCCAATTGAGGATTCAACCCCCAATTAACTAAACATAGAAATACAAATAACTAGACTGAACATAGAAATACATAAACATAGAACAGTGCCCAAAACCCGGGAATACTAAATCAAACACCCTACAACTAACACAACCAACCTGAACCACATAAAACAAATACCCCCTGCCACGTCCTGACCAAACTACAATAACAAATAACAACCCCTATTACTGGCCAGGATGTGACACTATGACCCCTAAAACGCTAAAGAAAAGTGCAATATCTAGAAATCTGAATGTGTTTATCCAGCTTTCTTGTTGTTTTTCTGTTTGATGGAACTAGTTGAGAGTTCTGTGTTATTTCTTATTTTATGTACCTTTATTTAACCAGGTAGGCCAGTTGAGAACAAGTTCTCATTTATAACTGCGACCTGGCCAAGATAAAGCAAAGCAGTGTGACACAAACAACACAGAGTTACACATGGGATAAATGTCACGTCCTGACCAGTAAAAGGGGTTATTTGTTATTGTAGTTTGGTCAGGGCGTGGCAGGGGGGTGTTTGTTTTGTGTGTTTCGAGGTTTTGATGTATGTTCTATATTTTCTATTTCTATGTTTATTCTAGGTTTCTCTTTCTATGTTGTGTTTTTTCAATGACCTCCAATTAGAGGCAGCTGGTGGTTGTTGTCTCTAATTGGAGGCCATATTTAGTGTGTTCATTTTCACTTGTGTTTGTGGGTGGTTGTTTCCGGTTTAGTCTGTGCACCTTACTGGACTGTTATCGTCGTTATTTTGTTTGAGTCTGTTTACCTTCAATAAATACGAAGATGAGCAATATACCCGCTGCATATTGGTCCGATGATTTCTCCTCTTCAGACGATGAAGTTTATGACAATTAACAAACGTACAGTCAATAACACAATAGAAAAGTCTATATACAGTGTGTGCAAATGTAGTAAGATTAGGGAGGTAAGGCAATAAATAGGCCAGAGTGGAGAAATAATTACAATTTAGCAACTAAACACTGGAGTGATAGATGTGCAGAAGATGAATGTGCAAGTAGAGATACTGGGGTGCAAAGGATAAAGGAAATTACAAAATGGGGATGAGGTAGTTGGTTGGGCAATGTACAGATGGGCTATGTACAGGTGCAATGATCGGTAAGCTGCTCTGATAGCTGATGCTTAAAGTTAATGAGGGAGATATAAGACTCCAGCTTCAGTGATTTTTGCAGTTCGTTCCAGTCATTGGCAGCAGGGAACTGGAAGGAAAGGTGGACAAATGAGGAATTGGCTTTGGGGGTGACCAGTGAAATATAACTGCTGGAGTGCATGCTACGAGTGGGTGCTGCTATGGTGACCAGTGAGCTGAGATAAGGCAGGGCTTTACCTAGCAAAGGCTTATAGATGACCTGGAGCCAGTGGGTTTGGCGATGAATATGAAGTGAGGGCCAGCCAACGAGAGCATACAGGTCGCAGTGATGGGTAGTATATCGCGCTTTGGTGACAAAACGGATGGCACTGTGATAGACTGCATCCAATTTGCTGAGTAGAGTGTTGGAGGCTATTTTGTAAATGACATCGCCGAAGTCAAGGATCAGTAGGATAGTCAGTTTTACAAGGGTATGTTTGGCAGCATGAGTGAAGGAGGCTTTGTTGTGAAATAGGACGCTAATTCTAGATTTAACTTTGGATTGGAGATGCTTAATGTGAGTCTGGAAGGAGAGTTTACTGTCTAACCAGACACCCAGGTATTTATAGTTGTCCACATATTCTAAGTCAGAACCATCCAGAGTAGTGATGCTTGATGGGCGGGCAGGTGCAGGCAGCGATCGGTTGAAGAGCATGCGTTTAGTTTTACTTACATTTAAGAGCAGTTGGAGGCCTCAGAAGGAGAGTTGTATGGCATTGAAGCTCGTCTGGAGGGTTGTTAACACAGTGTCCAAAGAAGGGCCAGAAGTATACAGAATGGTGTCGTCTGCATAGAGGTGGATCAGAGAATCACCAGCAGCAAGAGCAACATCATTGATGTATACAGAGAAGAGAGTCGGCCCGAGAATTGAACCCTGTGGCACCCCCACAGAGACTGCCAGAGGCCCGGACAACAGGCCCTCCGATTTCACACACTGAACTCTATCTGAAAAGTAGTTGGTGAACCAGGCAAGGCAATCATTTGAGAAACCAAGGCTGTTGAGTCTGCTGATAAGAATACGGTGAGTGACAGAGTCGAAAGCCTTGGCCAGGTCGATGAAGACGGCTGCACAGTATTTTCTTTTATCAATGGCGGTTATGATATCGTTAAGGACCTTGAGCGTGGCTGAGGTGCACCCATGATCAGCTCTGAAACCAGATTGCATAGCGGAGAAGGTACAGTGGGATTCGAGATGGTCGGTGATCTGTTTATTAACTTGGCTTTCGAAGACTTTAGAAAGGCAGGGTAGGATAGATATAGGTCTTTAATAGTTTGGGTCTAGAGTGTCACCCACTTTGAAGAGGGGGATGACCGCGGCAGCTTTCCAGTCTTTAGCGATCTCAGACGATACGAAAGAGAAGTTGAACAGGCTAGTTATGTAGTTGTGTTTTCATGTTTTGAATGTTGTATTGCAGTAGGCCTAACCCTCACCAATTATTCTGGTGATGGAGAGAGACACCAGACAAGACACAGAGACATAAACAGAAGAATAGGATATGTGTGTGTGTGTGAGAGAGAGAGAGAGAGAGAGAGAGAGAGAGAGAGAGAGAGACTTTAATCAGTTTGGCTCATTGGACATGTCAGAGTCTATGTTTGAAGTTGTTGAGTCATTTTTGGCAATACACTGGTGTTGTATTCATGGTTTTAGCTGTTGAAATTCCGTCCCGGACTCACCTACTGGCTATGAGCTAAGCCACCAATGTCTTCACATCCTAGGGGAGAGAGGAGCTGCTACCCCTGGGGAGAGAGGAGCTGCTACCGCTGGGGAGAGAGGAGCTGCTACCCCTGGGGAGATAGGAGCTGCTACCCCTGGGGAGAGAGGAGCTGCTACCCCTGGGGAGAGAGAGGAGCTGCTACCCCTGGGGTGAGAAGAGCTGCAACCAGCAGAGACTGCGACCATGCTCGGGAAGAGCTTAGTGATTGGTGATTGTTGGGGCATGATTGGCAGGAGCTTCAGTGATGAAGACTGCTGCACTTGCTGATGTTTCACAATATGCCGCGGCCGTCTCAGTCACCAGGTCTCAACACAATAGAACACCACCATCCCTCCAATAGACTTCCAGACAGTTGTAGAATGTTTGCCAAGGCTCATTGTAAGAGCTGTAAAGAGAGAGGGACTCGGAGAGAGAACAGGTAGAACCTGATATGTAAATGAGCAGAGCAAACGAATGCAACTTTCGACGACCGAATGATCATTCAGACTCTGTTTCTATTGAGAGATAAAAGGTAAGACGACGATTGTTATGTGTATTAATATAGTTGATGATATTGTTGTGTGTATTAATATAGTTGATGATATTGTTATGTGTATTAATATAGTTTATGATATTGTTATGTGTATTCATATAGTTGATGATATTGTTATGTGTATTAATATAGTTGATGATATTGTTGTGTGTATTAATATAGTTGGTGATATTGTTATGTGTATTAATATAGTTGATGATATTGTTATGTGTATTAATATAGTTGATGATATTGTTATGTGTATTAATATAGTTGGTGATATTGTTATGTGTATTCATATAGTTGATATTGTTATGTGTATTAATATAGTTGATGATATTGTTGTGTGTATTAATATAGTTTATGATATTGTTATGTGTATTAATATAGTTGATGATATTGTTATGTGTATTCATATAGTTGATATTGTTATGTGTATTAATATAGTTGATGATATTGTTGTGTGTATTAATATAGTTGGTGATATTGTTGTGTGTATTCATATAGTTGATGATATTGTTGTGTGTATTAATATAGTTTATGATATTGTTATGTGTATTAATATAGTTGATGATATTGTTATGTGTATTAATATAGTTGATGGTATTGTTGTGTGTATTAATATAGTTGGTGATATTGTTATGTGTATTAATATAGTTGATGATATTGTTATGTGTATTCATATAGTTAATTATATTTTTGGTGGACAGTGTTATAATAGTCCTACTCTCCTTAAAATGTTTTGGATATAATTTAGATGCGTGGGGTGAATTCGTTCTGTGCCCATCTGTGTGCCCCAGGGTGATTGCTCCTACATTATCTACAATCTAAAAGCAAAACGTTTGGCAACAGAAACCGTTTAGGTCACATTGTGCAGCGTTTAGAGTAAACGGTTTATGTTTTATTTAACATCTTAAAACTGTTGGCTGTGGAGTAAACTAATGAATACAACCCAGGTTGTCGCCTACGACTCGGCATGTTGATACCTGCCTCTTGCTGAAACCTGAACGTAGCCTGAGGGGTATACTATGATACAGGCTTGATATACTGGTTTTCTAAAGCTAGCCAGCTTCAGTTAGCTTCACATTCCAGCTCAGGCCTCACCCATCAGAATATTCAGAACAGAACAGAAAATAATCACAATGAAGTTTCAAGGTGAGAATCCTGCCAGGGATTATTGTAAAGTGTGTAGATAAATTAAATGTAATGTTAGTATAGTGAATGAGAGTAAAACACTCCTAACAGTCTACTACTACTGAGACAGGTTGGTGTAATGTTAGTATAGTGAATGACAGTAAAACACTCCTAACAGTCTACTACTACTGAGACAGGTTGGTGTAATGTTAGTATAGTGAATGACAGTAAAACACTCCTAACAGTCTACTACTACTGAGACAGGTTGGTGTAATGTTAGTATAGTGAATGACAGTAAAACACTCCTAACAGTCTACTACTACTGAGACAGGTTGGTGTAATGTTAGTATAGTGAATGACAGTAAAACACTCCTAACAGTCTACTACTACTGAGACAGGTTGGTGTAATGTTAGTATAGTGAATGACAGTAAAACACTCCTAACAGTCTACTACTACTGAGACAGGTTGGTGTCAGTTTAATCAGACAAAATGGAGCTGACTGGATGTGGTCAAGTCAAATTCAATATATCAATATTCAGATACTATAGTTCAGGTGCGACCTGGGTTCACTTCCCTGCCCAGCTGTTTGCTACATTGGTGTCAGAAGTGGTATGGTGTCTGTGAGGTCATCAGAATGGACCGGATGTGTGAGGGGTCTGAGTAGCTGAAGCACGGGACTAATTAACACTGATACTGGGTTAACCCTATTGATACTGATACTGGGTTAACACTATTAATACTGACACTGGGTTAACCCTATTGATACTGATACTGGGTTAACCCTATTGATACTGATACTGGGTTAACACTATTGATACTGATACTGGGTTAACCCTATTAATACTGATACTGGGTTAACACTATTGATACTGATACTGGGTTAACCCTATTGATATTGATACTGGGTTAACCCTATTGATACTGATACTGGGTTAACACTATTGATACTGATACTGGGTTAACACTATTAATACTGATACTGGGTTAACCCTATTAATACTGATACTGGGTTAACCCTATTGATACTGATACTGGGTTAACCCTATTGATACTGATACTGGGTTAACACTATTAATACTGATACTGGGTTAACCCTATTAATACTGATACTGGGTTAACCCTATTAATACTGATACTGGGTTAACACTATTGATACTGATACTGGGTTAACCCTATTGATACTGATACTGGGTTAACACTATTGATACTGATACTGGGTTAACACTATTAATACTGATACTGGGTTAACCCTATTAATACTGATACTGGGTTAACCCTATTGATACTGATACTGGGTTAACCCTAATGATACTGATACTGGGTTAACACTATTAATACTGATACTGGGTTAACCCTATTAATACTGATACTGGGTTAACCCTATTGATACTGATACTGGGTTAACCCTATTGATACTGATACTGGGTTAACACTATTAATACTGATACTGGGTTAACCCTATTGATACTGATACTGGGTTAACACTATTGATACTGATACTGGGTTAACACTATTAATACTGATACTGGGTTAACACTATTGATACTGATACTGGGTTAACACTATTAACACTGATACTGGGTTAACCCTATTAATACTGATACTGGGTTAACCCTATTAATACTGATACTGGGTTAACCCTATTGATACTGATACTGGGTTAACCCTATTGATACTGATACTGGGTTAACCCTATTGATACTGATACTGGGTTAACACTATTAATACTGATACTGGGTTAACACTATTGATACTGATACTGGGTTAACAATATTAATACTGATACTGGGTTAATCTTACTTGGGGCGGCAGGTAGCTGCGCTCCAACGCTCTAGTGGTTAGTTAGAGCGTTGGACTAGTAACAGAAATGCTGCAAGATCAAATCTCTGAGCTGACAAGGTAAAAATCAGTTGTTTACCCCTGAACAAGGCAGTTAACCCACTTTTCCTAAGCCGTCATTGAAAATAAGAATTTGTTCTTAACTGACTTGCCTAGTAAAATAAATGAATAAATACTGGGTTAACCCTATTTGTGCGCTGCATAGGGTTTTTTCCTTGTTCACCAGCGACCTGGGTTCACTGCCCTGCACCACTGTTTGCTACAATATTAATATCATAGACTATCTGTTAAACGAAGAGACACCACAATATGAGTGAAAGGATTTCAGGATAATATCAGTGAGTGTTGATTTAGAGTTGTCTTCTGGGTTCATCCTTGTAGCTGCCTTTATCAACAGGGTGAAATGTAACAAATGACATCAGAGTTGGGAGATAACCAGGTCCCAGTTTAAATCACCATGACGACCATTTCATTATTTCTCCAGAGCAGCAAGGGAATCTAGAGACTCAACCTTTGTAGAATCACAATCACCTTTATTCACAATGTACATTTGCACGTACATATGTAGGATCTTAATTTGAGCCAGTTTACTACAGCAGGAAAATATTCCTGCAGCAACAGAAAATGTGAATTATTATGTGAATTATAATTAATGGACATTTTTGTAGGGTTTACTACATTTTTCGTAAGGAAAACTCAAGTCTGAAATATCTAAGTGGAAATTACAAACTTCAGAAGCCTTTTTAAACCTCAAATACACTACAAGTTTTACATTTCCTGCATTGCTTGAAAGTTCTTCTGCAGTGGGGGGTGATCAAATTAAGATCCTACATCTGTACACATAATTGTACATGGGGATATGTATGGGGTATATAACATCCAATCACAGAGGTTTACATCAGCTGACAGTTGCAATGTTATTGCTAATAACTCAAACTGCCCTTTTCAGATAAAGACATAAACTCTGTACAGATGTAGGATCTTAATTTGATCACCCTGTTGCAGAAAAACTAAACTTGTAGTGTATTTGAGTGTAATTAAACTTTAGAAAAGGTTTCTGAAGATGATAAATTCCACTTTTCCATTTTAAAACTGTTCATTAATTATAATCCACACAATAATTCAAATGTCCTGTTTCTGCAGGATTATTTTTCTGGTGTAGCAAACTGGCTCAAATTAAGATCCAACATCTGCAGCAATATACCCCTCTCTAATGTATATGACTATATCAGGATTCACTTTTGTCCATTTGACATCTTGTATTTACTGTTGTTTAGGCTGGTTGAATGAGTTGGCTGTGAAAGCTACTTCATCTGCAAGAAAACAGGCGGCTGCACCAGTGACTGTCAGAAGTTTTGTGATTTCCTCATATGAACGTGAAAGTAAGTGTGTAGTCTACGCAGTTACAAAAATGGCTGTTGAAACTGTGGCACATATTTCTCGGTAACATTGAATAAATGTGTTGGTATGTAGGAAAGACGGTCAGACTCTCGTACTGTTGGTCTAGACTACCTACAAACTATTATAAGGCTATGATCACTTATCATGCCGACAAACCTGATGGTCTCTGTGAACTGATCTGAACAGGTTTAGGCTGGTCATCTATGATATGTAGGTTATATACAGTACATTCTCTGTCCTGCTACTGGTAGGACTATAACATTATGTTGATCTGAATAGGTTTAGACTGGTCATCTATGATATGCAGGTTATATACAGTACATTCTCTGTCCTGCTACTGGTAGGACTATAACATTATGTTGATCTGAACAGGTTTAGGCTGGTCATCTATGATATGTAGGTTATATACAGTACATTCTCTGTCCTGCTACTGGTAGGACTATAACATTATGTTGATCTGAACAGGTTTAGACTGGTCATCTATGATATGTAGGCTATAGCCGAGGTATAGACCTTGATCTGCATGTCACTAACAAACTGCTATTATACATTATAACCTAGTCTACTTTACATAATATAACATCTCTCACTTGATGCAAAAAAAACTTTCTGAATGGATCAACAATTTCCTCCTCGGATCAATCATGTCCGTTTTAGCCCTTCTGTCTACATTCTCAGATACGTTTAGAAAAGAACAGATTGAAAGACAATAAATAGTCAACTGTTAGTGAATACAAATACGTGTGAGACATGGCCTTGTGTTGCTGCACTGTCTATAACTACCTTAACAAACAGTGACTTATTATTATTATTATTATTATTATTATTGTTATTATTATTATTATTATTATTATTATTATTATTGTTGCTGTACTGTCTATAACTACCTTAACAAACAGTGACTTATTATTATTACTATTATTATTATTATTGTTGTTGTTCTGTCTATAACTACCTTAACAAACAGTGACTTATTATTATTATTATTATTATTATTATTGTTGTTATTGTTGTTGTTCTGTCTAGAACTACCTTAACAAACAGTAAATTATTATTATTATTATTATTATTATTATTATTATTGTTATTGTTCTGTCTAGAACTACCTTAACAAACAGTGACTTATTATTATTATTATTATTATTGTTGTTGTTCTGTCTATAACTACCTTAACAAACAGTGACTTATTATTATTATTATTATTATATTTATTGTTGCTGTACTGTCTATAACTACCTTAACAAACAGTGACTTATTATTATTATTGACGGTTACCATGGAGATGAAATGTCACAACAACATGTTCATGTGATGCTTTAAATCACCTGACTGTTTCTATGTATCTGTTAGTAAATGTTTTATTTCTCTAAGAGATAATGAATACATGAGAACAATTAACAGTCAAGAACTAGTTGTTACTGTGTTAACCACAACCAACATGCTGGATCTCTGTTTAGTTGTCACTGTGTTATCCACAACCAACATGCTGGATCTCTGTTTAGTTGTCACTGTCTTAACCACAACCAACATGTTGGATCTCTGTTTAGTTGTCACTGTTAACCACAACCAACATGCTGGATCTCTGTTTAGTTGTCACTGTGTTAACCACAACCAACATGTTGGATCTCTGTTTAGTTGTCACTGTGTTGACCACAACCAACATGCTGGATCTCTGTTTAGTTGTTACTGTGTTGACCACAATCAACATGCTGGATCTCTGTTTAGTTGTCACTGTGTTAACCACAACCAACATGCTGGATCTCTGTTTACAGGGGTCAGTGCTCTAAAATGAGTCTCTCTGGGGAGAGAGAGGAGGGGGGCCCTGACTCTAAAATGATTCTCTCTGGGGAGAGAGAGGAGGGGGGCCCTGCCTCTAAAATTAGTCTCTCTGGGGAGAGAGAGGAGGGGGGCCCTGACTCTAAAATGAGTCTCTCTGGGGAGAGAGAGGAGGGGGGCCCTGCCTCTAAAATGAGTCTCTCTGGGGAGAGAGAGGAGGGGGGCCCTGTCTCTAAAATGCATCTCTCTGGGGGACATAACACCAAAGCTAAGAGGTGAGATAACAATTTTATGAATAATTCATTAAGTTTATTTCCTAAATAAATAGCTATCTTAAGGTGAATGCTCTTACTGTAAATCTCTCTGGATAAGAGCATCTGCCAAATCAGGGGTTCTCAATCTGGGGTCTCCAGAGGTACTGCAGGGGTTCTGCGGCACCCTGACTGTACTCTTTAACCCTCCCGGTTAGTAAATTTACCTCAACATTTTACCTTTAAATTCAATTTACCTCCACATGCCCCTGGCTTGCTCGAGAAGGCAGAGCAGGTGGATGCTGGTTGATGAGTTAGAGAATGAACGTACTGGGAAAATATATTTTTCTCGACCAGAGGTGACTGAATTAATGTTCAGACTTATTGTTAATCGTTATGTTAATGAAGTGTAAAACATGAGCATAAAAACAGGTAATAATAAACATGAATCATCATTATATTACTTCACAGTAATCTGTTCAATGCTTTTTCAGTCTCTCCTCTTGCGTTAGCAGTGTGGAAAGGGACAGAAAGAAGCGCGGGGAGTGGTGGTGTATCCAGGGAGAAAACTAAACTTATCTTCTGAAATATCATTTGTGGTCTTATGCTGCCATCGATTGGAATTATTTAGCAACTGAAGTAGTACTGAATAATGTGTAATTCCTTACTAAAGTAGTAATTACTCAGAATTGCAAAATAAAAAAAATTCAGGTTCATTTTACCACTTACAACCATAAAATAACCATTCATAGCATAACAAACAATGAAACTGACATCAACCAAAAATACCATACATTTAGTTCATTATTCCAAAAAATAAACTACTTATTTAGATGGGTGACATTATCTGCCAAAGTAACAGCCCTGTAGACAAAGAAGAGCTCTCCAGTAGGTACCAAAACATTCAATGGCCATTTTCTCAAAAGTGAGGTTACAAGTTAATCAACATTCAAAGCAGAATTACTTTCCCATTGTTCCTCAACCATACCCTCTCCGCTGTGCAATCCGGTTTCCCAGCTAGTCACGGGTGCACCTGAGCCACGCTCAAGGTACTAAACGATATCATAACCGCCATTGATAAAAGACAGTTCTGTGCAGCCGTCTTCATTGACCTGGCCAAGGCTTTCGTCTCTGTCAATCACCGTATTCTTATCGGCAGACTCAACAGCCTTGGTTTCTCAAATGGCAGCCTCGCCTGGTTCACCAACTACTTCTCAGATAGAGTTCAGTGTGTCAAATCAGGAGGGCCTGTGGTCCGGACCTCTGGCAGTGTCTATGGGGGTACCACAGGGTTCAATTTTCGGGCCGACACTTTTCTCTGTATATATCAAAGATGTTGCTCTTGCTGCGGGTGATTCCCTGATCCACCTCTACGCAGACGACACCATACTGCATACATCTGGCCCTTCTCTGGACATTGTGTTAACAAATCTCCAAACGAGCTTCAATGCTATACAACACTCATTCCGTGGCCTCCAACTGCTCTTAAACGCTAGTAAAACTAAATGCATGCTTTTCAACCGATCTCTGCCCGCACCCGCCCGTCAGCATCACTACTCTGGACGGTTTTAACTTAGAATATGTGGACAACTACAAATACCTAGGTGTCTGGCTGGACTGTAAACTCTCCTTCCAGACTCATATTAAGCATCTCCAATCCAAAATTAAATCTAGAATCGGCATCCTATTTCGCAAAAACCTCCTTCACTCACGCTGCCAAACATACCCTTGTAAAACTGACCATCCTACTGATCCTCGACTTCGGCGATGTCATTTACAAAATAGCCTCCAACACTCTACTCAGAAAACTGGATGCAGTCTATCACAGTGCCATCTGTTTTGTCACCAAAGCCCCATATACCACCCACAAACTGCGACATGTATGCTCTCGTCGGCTGGCCCTCACTACATATTCGTTGCCAGGCCCACTGGCTCCAGATCATCTATAAGTCTTTGCTAGGTAAAGCTCCGCATTATCTCAGCTCACTGGTCACCATAGCAACACCCACCCATAGCACGCACTCCAGCAGGTATATCTCACTGGTCATCCCCAAAGCCAACACCTTTTTGGCCGCCTTTCCTTCCAGTTCTCTGCTTCCAATGACTGGAACGAATTGCAAAAATCGCTGAAGTTGGAGACTTCACTAACTTTAAGCATCAGCTATCTGAGCAGCTTACCGATCACTGCAGCTGTACACAGCCCATGTCACGAGCGGAATGAACAGTTTAAGGAGTGAGTCAAACGCAGGAGACTGAGGTCCGTTGGAACAATCTTAATTTAATAAATCCACGGGTAAGTTTCACATACGGCTGGGAGCATAACAGTCAGAAAAATGGACAAAAAGAAGCTCCGTTCAAAAGGCAGACGGGGCGCAGCCCGGCAACCCTAATGCCTAGATAATAAAAGTAACATCACACGTAACAACGAACAATCCCGCACAAAATCCTAGCTAAACACAGACAGACTAAATAACCCCCCCACTAATGACAAAACACAAAACAGGTGCAAACAAAACCCAGACATAACTAATAGACACTGAAACACAGATCGGTGGCAGCTAGTAGGCCGGCGACGACGATCGCCGAGCGCCGCTCGACCGAGGAGAGGCGCCCCCTTCTGTGGATGTTGTGACAGCCCATCTGTAAATAGCCCATCCAATCAACCTACCTCATCCCCATACTGTTTTTATTTACTTTTTTGATCTTTTGCACACCAGTATTTCTACTTGCACATCATCATCTGCACATCTATCACTCCAGTGTTAATTTGCTAAATTGTAATTACTTCGCTATCATGGCCTATTTGTTGCCTTACCTCCTCATGCCATTTGCACACAGTGTATATAGACTTTTCTATTGTGTTATTGACTGTATGTCTGTTTTACTCCATGTGTAACTCTGTGGTGTTGTTTGTTTTGCACTGCTTTGCTTTATCTTGGCCAGGTCGCAGTTGTAAATGAGAACTTGTTCTCAACTGGCCTACCTGGTTAAATAAAGGTGAAATAAAAAAAAAATACAATTTTCTACCTCTGAGTTTCTATTTTAATCCAATGTAAATAACACCATTTCAAATGTTGCTACATAAGACAGAATTGAGCCATTCGGTCACATTTGAGAGTAAGGAAAATATATAGCATTTAGCAAAAAAATCATGATTATTTGTCTCTCTGAAATGAAACCATCAAGTAATAGATTTAAACAAATACAAGTCTGTTATTGAACAACCCCATGATATGGTTAGTGAAAAACACACCAATCTCTTTCAGAATTGTTTTAAACAATAAAAGGTAATTTACCAACATTTCTGTAAAGTGATATGTTGCGTTTTGGAACTCTTCTTATGTTTCCCATCTGAGCTCAGAGTAGATGAGAGATGTAATGTTTGTCTCTGTTGTGTTGAAGACCAATCAAGCGGAAGAGACCAGCCTCCCCTGTACCCAGCTGTGTGTCCATGAAGAGTGACTGGTCTATGAATCCTCTTATAGACTTTAGAGAGGGAGACTTTTCTACTGAACAAAGGTAAGAAGAACTCATGGGTCATGGTCAGTGAGTTAAACAACACTGTCTCTAATCATTTCTCCTCTCCCATTTTCACATTTCTTTTGGTTGTTTTCATAATCCATAGGCTAATCCTTTTGTCCATTTTCATAGTCCTAAAACAATATTAAACAAACACCACATTCCCTCTCTCTCTCTGTGTGTGTGTGTGTGTAAATGTGTGTGTGTGTGTGTGTGTGTGTGTGTGTGTGTGTGTGTGTGTGTGTGTGTGTGTGTGTGTGTGTGTGTGTGTGTGTGTGTGTGTGCGTGTGTGTGTGTGTGTGTGTGTGTGTGTGTGTGTGTGTGTACTCTCCCTGGATGAGGAGATGTAATCTCTATCCTGATTGCCTAGTCACTTTTACCCCTACTTACATGTACATATTACATCAACTTTCCTCAACTACCTGGTACCCCTGCACATTGACTCAGTACTGGTACTCCTTATAGTCTCATTATTACCTCAACTACCTGGTACCCCTGCACATTGACACAGTACTGGTACTCCTTATAGTCTCATTATTAGCTCAACTACCTGGTACCCCTGCACATTGACTCAGTACTGGTACTCCTAATAGTCTCATTATTACCTCAACTACCTGGTATCCCTGCACATTGACTCAGTACTGGTACTCCTTATAGTCTCATTATTACCTCAACTACCTGGTACCCCTGCACATTGACTCAGTACTGGTAATCCTTATAGTCTCATTATTACCTCAACTACCTGGTACCCCTGCACATTGACTCAGTACTGGTACTCCTTATAGTCTCATTATTACATTTACATTACATTTAAGTCATTTAGCAGACACTCTTATCCAGAGCGACTTACAAATTGGTGCATTCACCTTATAATATTCAGTGGAACAACCACTTACAATAGTGCATCTAAATCTTTTAAGGGGGGAGGGGGGGGTTAGAAGGATTACTTTATCCTATTCCAGGTATTCCTTAAAGAGGTGGGGTTTCAGGTGTCTCCGGAAGGTGGTGATTGACTCCGCTGTCCTGGCGTCGTGAGGGATCTTGTTCCACCATTGGGGTGCCAGAGCAGCGAACAGTTTTGACTGGGCTGAGCGGGAACTGTGCTTCCTCAGAGGTAGGGAGGCGAGCAGGCCAGAGGTGGATGAATGCAGTGCCCTTGTTTGGGTGTAGGGCCTGATCAGAGCCTGAAGGTACGGAGGTGCCGTTCCCCTCACAGCTCCGTAGGCAAGCACCATGGTCTTGTAGCGGATGCGAGCTTCAACTGGAAGCCAGTGGAGAGAGCGGAGGAGCGGGGTGACGTGAGAGAACTTGGGAAGGTTGAACACCAGACGGGCTGCGGCGGTCAGGATGAGTTGTAGGGGTTTAATGGCACAGGCAGGGAGCCCAGCCAACAGCGAGTTGCAGTAATCCAGGCGGGAGATGACAAGTGCCTGGATTAGGACCTGCGCCGCTTCCTGTGTGAGGCAGGGTCGTACTCTGCGAATGTTGTAGAGCATGAACCTACAGGATCGGGTCACCACCTTGATGTTAGTGGAGAACGACAGGGTGTTGTCCAGGGTCACGCCAAGGTTCTTAGCACTCTGGGAGGAGGACACCTCAACTACCTGGTACCCCTGCACATTGACTCAGTACTGGTACTCCTTATAGTCTCATTATTAGCTCAACTACCTGGTACCCCTGCACATTGACTCAGTACTGGTACTCCTTATAGTCTCATTATTACCTCAACTACCTGGTACCCCTGCACATTGACTCAGTACTGGTACTCCTTATAGTCTCATTATTACCTCAACTACCTGGTACCCCTGCACATTGACTCAGTACTGGTACTCCTTATAGTCTCATTATTACCTCAACTACCTGGTACCCCTGCACATTGACTCAGTACTGGTACTCCTTATAGTCTCATTATTACCTCAACTACCTGGTACCCCTGCACATTGACTCAGTACTGGTACTCCTTATAGTCTCATTATTAGCTCAACTACCTGGTACCCCTGCACATTGACTCAGTACTGGTACTCCTTATAGTCTCATTATTACCTCAACTACCTGGTACACCTGCACATTGACTCAGTACTGGTACTCCTTATAGTCTCATTATTACCTCAACTACCTGGTACCCCTGCACATTGACTCAGTACTGGTACTCCTTATAGTCTCATTATTACCTCAACTACCTGGTACCCCTGCACATTGACTCAGTACTGGTACTCCTTATAGTCTCATTATTACCTCAACTACCTGGTACCCCTGCACATTGACTCAGTACTGGTAATCCTTATAGTCTCATTATTACCTCAACTACCTGGTACCCCTGCACATTGACTCAGTACTGGTACTCCTTATAGTCTCATTATTACCTCAACTACCTGGTACCCCTGCACATTGACTCAGTACTGGTACTCCTTATAGTCTCATTATTACCTCAACTACCTGGTACCCCTGCACATTGACTCAGTACTGGTACTCCTTATAGTCTCATTATTACCTCAACTACCTGGTACCCCTGCACATTGACTCAGTACTGGTACTCCTTATAGTCTCATTATTACCTCAACTACCTGGTACCCTGCACATTGACTCAGTACTGGTACTCCTTATAGTCTCATTATTACCTCAACTACCTGGTACCCCTGCACATTGACTCAGTACTGGTACTCCTTATAGTCTCATTATTACCTCAACTACCTGGTACCCTGCACATTGACTCAGTACTGGTACTCCTTATAGTCTCATTATTACCTCAACTACCTGGTACCCCTGCACATTGACTCAGTACTGGTACTCCTTATAGTCTCATTATTACCTCAACTACCTGGTACCCCTGCACATTGACTCAGTACTGGTACTCCTTATAGTCTCATTATTACCTCAACTACCTGGTACCCCTGCACATTGACTCAGTACTGGTACTCCTTATAGTCTCATTATTACCTCAACTACCTGGTACCCCTGCACATTGACTCAGTACTGGTACTCCTTATAGTCTCATTATTACCTCAACTACCTGGTACCCCTGCACATTGACTCAGTACTGGTACTCCTTATAGTCTCATTATTACCTCAACTACCTGGTACCCCTGCACATTGACTCAGTATGGGTACTCCTTATAGTCTCATTATTACCTCAACTACCTGATACCCCTGCACATTGACTCAGTACTGGTACTCCTTATAGTCTCATTATTACCTCAACTACCTGGTACCCCTGCACATTGACTCAGTACTGGTACTCCTTATAGTCTCATTATTACCTCAACTACCTGGTACCCCTGCACATTGACTCAGTACTGGTACTCCTTATAGTCTCATTATTACCTCAACTACCTGGTACCCCTGCACATTGACTCAGTACTGGTACTCCTTATAGTCTCATTATTACCTCAACTACCTGGTACCCCTGCACATTGACTCAGTATGGGTACTCCTTATAGTCTCATTATTACCTCAACTACCTGGTACCCCTGCATATTGACTCAGTACTGGTACTCCTTATAGTCTCATTATCGTTATTTTATTGTTATTATTATTATTAAAATTTTTTTATCAAATACAATTTGATTTGATTTGAAGCTCATTGGCAGAAACACGTCATTGGGTCTAACGATCGTCTCGTGCTGAACAGATCATGTTCGGATGTTGAAGCCCAGTGGCTGGAAAAACTCCCTAGAAAGGCAGGAACCTAGGAAGAAACCTTGAGAGGAACCAGGATCTGAGGAGTGGCCAGTCTTCTACTGGCTGTGCTGGGTAGAGAGGAACCAGGCTCTGAGGGGTGGCCAGTCCTCTTCTGGCTGTGCTGGGTAGAGAGGAACCAGGCTCTGAGGAGTGGCCAGTCCTCTACTGGCTGTACTGGGTAGAGAGGAACCAGGCTCTGAGGGGTGGCCAGTCCTCTTCTGGCTATGCTGGGTAGAGGGGAACCAGGCTCTGAGGAGTGGCCAGTCCTCTTCTGGCTGTGCTGGGTAGAGAGGAACCAAGCTCTGAGGGGTGGCCAGTCCTCTTCTGGCTGTGCTGGGTAGAGAGGAACCAGGCTATGAGGAGTGGCCAGTCCTCTTCTGGCTGTGCCTGGGTGGAGATTGTAAGAGTACATGGCCATTAAGGCCAGATCGTTCTTCAAGATGTTCAAATGTTCCTAGATGACCAGCAGGGTGAAATAATAATCACAGTGGTTATAGAGGTTGCAACAGGGCAGCACCTCATGAGTAAATGTCAGGTTGCTTTTCATAGTTGAGCATTCAGAGGTTGAGGGAGGGAGAAAGAGGGATGGATTGGGAGGGAGGGAGAGAGAGAGGGAGGGGGTTGAAACTACAGTTTCGGGACAAGGTATCACGTCTGGTGAACAGGTCAGAGTTCATATCCTCAGTCAGACCAGTAGAAACTGGATCAGCAGCACAACAAGGTATCACGTCTGGTGGACAGGTCAGAGTTCATATCCTCAGACCAGTAGAAACTGGATCAGCAGCACAACAAGGTATCATGTCTGGTGAACAGGTCAGAGTTCATATCCTCAGTCAGACCAGTAGAAACTGGATCAGCAGCACAACAAGGTATCATGTTTGGTGGACAGGTCATAGTTCATATCCTCAGTCAGACCAGTAGAAACTGGATTAGCAGCACAACAAGGTATCATGTCTGGTGGACAGGTCATAGTTCATATCCTTTTATGAAGATTTTTTTTACGTTTATTCCCCAAATAAATATTAAGATGAATGCACTTACTGTAAATCTCTCTGGATAAGAGCATCTGCTAAATCAGGGGTTCTCAATCCGGGGTCTGTGGAGGTACTGCAGGGGTTCTCAATCCGGGGTCTGTGGAGGTACTGCAGGGGTTCTCAATCCGGGGTCTGTGGAGGTACTGCAGGGGTTCCACAGCACCCTGACTGTACTCGTTGCAATGTAACACATTTGATAGAATTTTCACATGACACGACCACTTTGTCTACTCTTAATTATTGCCTAATATAATGGAATTAATATTTTCTTTACCAATTCTGATCGTTGTTACAATAAGAATTTTGACAATATTACCGTTATATCAACACACTCTTCACACCCGTTTAACAACTCTAAATAGCTTTGGCATAGTAGGCATCAAGTCCCTTGCCAATAATGTTGCCTACAACGTTGCATACAATGTTCATTTTCATCGAACACATATTACGCCCTAGATGCCTTCAAATTGCCTAATTTATAGCCACGCCCAATTTAGGATTATGTTTTAACAACGTGATGTTGCGCTCTAAAGGGATATCTTGAAATAACATGATGTAGATAATTAAATAATCAAAAGAAAAACGTGTTAATTTTACACTCTTAGAAAAGAAGGTTCCTTATAGAACCAAAAAGGCTTTATCACTTCCTTAATATATGGAACCACTAAAAGTGATATATATTTTGGGGTTCAGTGAAGAAGAACCTCTAGAGTTCTGATCAACGAATGGTGATTGTTTTGAGGATGTGAACCCAGCAGCCCTCCAGTGGTCAGATCAATTCCTCCCGTTTTTTCCAGCGCCCGGCCCGGTGTCACGTCCTGACCAGTATAGAGTATATTTGGTTATTGTAGTTTGGTCAGGACGTGGCAGAGGGGAGTTGATGTATGTTTATGGGGTTTGTCACTGGTCTATGTCTGTGTTTCTATGTCTAGTTAATTGGAGTTGGACTCTCAATTGAAGGCAGGTGTGTTGAGTTGCCTTTGATCGGGGGTCCTATATAGTAGGGTGTGTTTGTCTTTGTGTTTCGTGGGTAGTTGTTTTTTGCACTGCTAGTTATAGCCTGCGAAACTGTCTCCTGTCGTGTTGGCTGCATTTATTGTTTTTTTCTTGATCAACGTGTTTCATAAACATGATGTTGAGCACACAACCTGCTGCGTATTGGTCCACGTTCTCCGACAGTGATTTTTGTCAGAAGACGAGGATCGTGACACCCGGGATATAAACCAGCCACCTTTCAGCCACAGGTCCAACTCCTGCCACAGCTCCAACTCCTTAGCCACTGGGCGAAAACCTGAGTTAATCTTGGGAAATTTGCATAAATTAATCTGCCAAAATGAAGACAAAATGCTTTGGAGACATACATGGTATCACTTGTTATACATAAGTATTATACATAAATCATTGCCAAAAGCACAAGACATATATTATTAATGGATTGATCATATAGAAATATAAAACATTATTTTTAACTACTACAAAGCAATTACATGTGGCTCAGGAACCACTGACTCACTGCATTATTCTATAGTATTATCAAGACACCTGCTGTTAACTCTTAACTTCTTAGGACAGCTCACGATGTGTCCTAAATATCTGCCAACTAGGTGGGACTAGAGACTTCATGCATAGCTTTAATTTATACCCAGAAGTGTAAAATGTCTTTATTCTCAGCACTTATTCGACCAATTTTCTACTCTGAGACGCTTTGTGGATATGGGCCCAGATCTCAAAATATTGTTATAAAAAAAGTGGAATGTTTATCTAACATAATAATAAAAAATTAATATTACTAATGTAACCCACTGTAAAGACTGGGTTTAGAGGATTGTGTTGCACTGCTCATGTCCGCGTTCTGGAACTGCCCGCATCCCTGTACAGAACTGTCCACGTTCTGGAACTGCCCGCATCCCTGTACGCGTTCACGTACGGTGTGGCGCCAATACTGATGGCCAGTGATTGGTGTTAAAAAAATTATATTTCAATTATTAAATGAACTCACTCTACCTGAACCACAATGTATTTAAAAATGCATTGGTTTGTTATGAAAAATAATGCTATTACACATGTGGATTTAAAGTATAACTTTTTAATGTATATAAACAAAATACATATAAATCTGACCATTCAAAACGAATACAATCTGAACAGCATAATAGAATATTGCACCATATCAAATAAAAATAAATAAAAACGTGAAAAACGGCAGCACCCCACTTAAAACATTAAACTGTTCCCTCTCTTCTCTCTCTTCTTTATTGCCATGTTATAACCAGCAGCACACAGCAATGCTGACCATATTTTGCTTTTATGAGAGATTTGCATTCAGAAATGCAAGCTGCCTCTTTCAGATGCGGTTTCTTCTCTCAGTAATTATTTGTCATCATCACAATATTACCACCCATTCCTCTTGGGTCAGAGCATCAACAGGTGCAATGACAATGGCCAGGGTAGAGATGATGGCATACTTTGACTCAAGAAACCGCTTCAACATATTTAAAGTATTAGAAGTATTAGAAGTATTCCACAGCTGATTTCACTTTGTCCACAGTGGGCTTCATCACCTTCAGAGCATCTCTTACAATCAGGTTGATTGTGTGGGCAAGACATGGATGATGGGTTCATTTAAACATTTTCATGGCTTAAATTATGTTAGCTGCATAACACAACAGACCACTTTTCCATCTACTTGCCATTCTCTGGCCACTCTCAACAGTTCCTCTGCCAAGTTCTCTGAGGTGTGTCTGTCGCTGAACTCAAAGCAGTCCAGAAGACAGCTAGACATCGAAAAATCTTCAATGAAGTGACATGTAACCGACATGTATGAAGTTGATGTCCAGTGGTAAGGCAAACTGCAGTAGCTTTTTGGACTCTTTCCCGCACTGAAGCCTGTGTGCTCTCGTACAGTTGTGGAAAAAGTTATTTTGAAAGGGTTTTCCTGCTTGGAATAGTGTACATTGGATTTAGACTATTGCTATAATTTCTAAAACCTCTGTCCTTCACAATCTAAAATGGCTGGAAATCGGTGGCAATCATTTTAGCCAATGCAATATCAATTTGGCCTTGTTTTACTACAGACATAGACTTTGGAATAAACTGGTCCATAGAAGACTGCGCTGCTGTGTGTCGCGGAGCAGGTCTACTGGACTGAGTGGATACATCTCCACGTGTGGAGGTGCTGGCTCCACCACTATCACTAGCAGGCCTACTGGACTGAGTGGATACATCTCCACGTGTGGAGGTGCTGGCTCCACCACTATCACTAGCAGGCCTACTGGACTGAGTGGATACATCTCCACGTGTGGAGGTGCTGGCTCCACCACTATCACTAGCAGGCCCGCTAGTTTCTCCAAGCTCCACTACAGCTAGCTTCACCGTTCACAGATCACATATGCCGGTGCAGATTGTGCGTAGAACCGGCTTTATATGAGGTTTTTTTTTGGCAAATTCTACACTGTGCTCTAACATTGTCTACATTATTAAAATGCATCCAAATGCTACTGTGCTTCTGACTCATATTCCAGCTGTTGTTTTCACAGCTGTCCTTCCTCTCTCCTCTTCTACTAAGTGTGTGACTGTGAGTGAGTTGGCTCAGCCCTCCCTCACGCATCTTTGGTTCACTGATTGACACTGCGTGTCTGATTGACAGGAACAACAAGTGAGGCTGTTAGTCTGAGCAGACAGTCAGAACGAATGTGTGCGCGTGAGCGTTTAGGCCTATATTATTTTATTTCTTTTTTCGTTCTTTGAATTAGTTAATTCTATTAATTTAAATCTTTTGATTATCCATATGTTAATTTTTAGATATTTTTCTAAATAGATTTGGCTCTTCCGATATGCGAGCCGGCTCTTAGAGCCAACTTGTTTGTGGACGACCCATCACTACCAAGCATATTGTCCGGTTATATGCAGAGTGGGCTGAGGTGATCTTGGGGAATAACAGAGTTAGCAACAGTTCTGAGACACCAAAGTTTATTGTTCAGTTAGCTTTATGCTTTATTATCAAACTTTATGCTACTTGGTGCACAAGCTCAATGTTTGCCTGTGAGACACCACAATGTTGTGGTGACTCTCAGTCTTGATGATGGCTGGCACATACCCATCAAACGTTAAACATTTTCTGGTCATGGTTAACCATATGTGTTTTCAGAAAAAGGTATACAACCCAAGCAAAACGCATGTCCCTGTCTTCTTTTTCCAGATGTGGCTGATTTAAACAGACAGAATATTTTTTTTAATTAAGAAATAACACCTTTTTTGACTACTTGTTGTCCCTAAATGGCTGCTGGGTAATTTGATATGCATCTAAATCTTCATTCGTAGGCATCGAATTGAGCGAATGCTGCGCAGATTCACTGAGTTGCAAACCAAAAGGATAGGTCTAGCTCATTGATTTGAAGATCTGATGCATTTGCTAATGAATTATGTAGTACCTGCAGAAGGCCATAGGGAGGAGGAAGAGAGCTATAAACCCACACTGTTTTTACCTTAAAAACCCTAAACCTAACAATTTATCAAATGTATTTATAAAGCCTGTTTTACATCAGCACATGTCACAAAGTGCAATACAGAAACTCTACCCCTACATATGACCTATTTTAGCCTTAACCCCTAACCCTACATATGACCTATTTTAGCCTTAACCCCTAACCCTACATATGACCTATTTTAGCCTTAACCCCTAACCCTACATATGTCCTATTTTAGCCTTAACCCCTAACCCTACATATGACCTATTTTAGCCTTAACCCCTAACCCTACATATGTCCTATTTTAGCCTAATCCTTAACCCTGTTTCTACATTAAACTATTATAGTTATAATATTATGATAGTAAATACCATTATAGCACTAAATAGCATGTTGATTATTTTGTTAATCAAAACCTGTCTAAACATTTTGCTGTTTTGTTTTGTTATATTATTATATTTATTGTTTCAAGGCATAACACTTGATAAACAAGCCACATTAGTTTTATTTTCAAATGTGGTTTGAACTGGGTAACCTAGTAACCTCTATGTGAAAGTCCAGGAATTGGTGTGGGATAGGTGGGGCAGGTTTGAGACTGATCTAAGGAATTAATGTGAAAAATACACTTTATTTCTCAGCTGCCTCACCAATGTATGTACATTTACATTTTAGTCATTTAGTAGAAACTCTTATCCAGAACGACTGCATACATTTCATTTTCTTTTTTTCTCTCCGTACTGGTCCCCTCATGGGAATCGAACCCACAACTCTGGCATTACAAACACCATGCTCTACCAACTGAGCCACACAGGAATTAATCACTTTTAATTGCTAAATATTTCCAATAGATGGTAGCATAAGACCACAAAGCATCAGTTATAGGCTACAAGCAGCAATATGATTGACATAAAATAGCATGCAACCCCAGACTATATGTCCCATGATTTTCTAAAATGGTCACTCATTACTTTAGTTAGCTATATATCTGGTATTAGGGCTGTGTTGCTTTTGGGAGAGCAAAAAATAGTGATTATATCAGGTATTGAACCCTGGGTAAAATATCATTAGTCAGAACCTCAACCTCAGTATACATGCATTTTAAAATATTTTCATAATATCTCATATTGGGACTAAACAACCTCGAAATAGAAAAGACAAGAGTGCGTCTTCCAGCCCGCCAATAAATGACATCATGCAACCGTCCTATTTAGTAAATTTACCTCAGCATGCCCCTCGCTTGCGGGAGAAGGTTGAGTGACGACACCAGCTTTTCAATGGGGCTGAGTTGACTACTAGAGAGAGAAGGCAGAGTGGGTTGATGCTGGTTGATGAATTTGACAATGAATGTGCTGGGAAAATACGTTTTTCTCAACCAGAGATGACTGAATTAATGTTCAGGCTTAATGATAATTGTAACAGTAATGAAGTATAATTTCAAAACATGAGCATAAATACAGGTAATAATAAACACGAATCATCATAATATTACTTCACAGTAATCTGTTCAATGCTTTTTCAGTCCTTCCTCTTGTGTTAGCAGTGTGTAAAGGGACAGAAAGAAGAGTTTTCCTGTGAGGGGGAGTGGTGGTGTATCCAGGGAGAAAACTAATCTAATCTTCTGAAATGTCATTGTGGTCTTATGCTGCCATTTATTGGAATCATTTAGCAACTGCAGTAGTACTAAATAATGTGTAATTCCTTACTAAAGTAGTAATTACTCAGAATTGCAAAATAAAAAAAATTCTAGTTCATTTTACCACTTATAACCATAAAATAACCATTCATAGCATAACAAACAATGAAACTGACATCAACCAAAAATACCATACATTTTGTTCATTATTTAAAAAAATAAACTACTGATTTAGATGGGTGACATTATCTGGCAAAGTAACAGCCCTGTAGACAAAGAAGAGCTCTCCAGTAGGTACCAAAACATTCAATGGCCATTTTCTCAAAAGTGAGGTTACAAGTTAATCAACATTCAAAGCAGAATTACTTTCCCATTGTTCCTCAACCATACCCTCTCCGCTGTGCAATCCGGTTTCCCAGCTAGTCACGGGTGCACCTGAGCCACGCTCAAGGTACTAAACGATATCATAACCGCCATCGATAAAAGACAGTTCTGTGCAGCCGTCTTCATCGACCTGGCCAAGGCTTTCGTCTCTGTCAATCACCGTATTCTTATCGGCAGACTCAACAGCCTTGGTTTCTCAAATGGCAGCCTCGCCTGGTTCACCAACTACTTCTCAGATAGAGTTCAGTGTGTCAAATCAGGAGGGCCTGTGGTCCGGACCTCTGGCAGTGTCTATGGGGGTACCACAGGGTTCAATTTTCGGGCCGACACTTTTCTCTGTATATATCAAAGATGTTGCTCTTGCTGCGGGTGATTCCCTGATCCACCTTTACGCAGACGACATCATTCTGCATACATCTGGCCCTTCTCTGGACATTGTGTTAACAAATCTCCAAACGAGCTTCAATGCCATACAACACTCATTCCGTGGCCTCCAACTGCTCTTAAACGCTAGTAAAACTAAATGCATGCTTTTCAACCGATCTCTGCTCGCACCCGCCCACCGGCTTAGCGTCACTACTCTGGACGGTTCTGAATTAGAATATGTGGACAACTACAAATACCTAGGTGTCTGGTTAGACTGTAAACTCTCCTTCCAGACTCATATTAAGCATCTCCAATCCAAAATTAAATCTAGAATCGGCATCCTATTTCGCAAAAAACCTCCTTCACTCACGCTGCCAAACATACCCTTGTAAAACTGACCATCCTACTGATCTTCGACTTTGGCGATGTCATTTACAAAATAGCCTCCAACACTCTACTCAGAAAACTGGATGCAGTCTATCACAGTGCCATCTGTTTTGTCAACAAAGCCCCATATACCACCCACCACTGCAACCTGTATGCTCTCGTCGGCTGGCCCTCGCTACATATTCGTCGCCAGGCCCACTGGCTCCAGATCATCTATAAGTCTTTGCTAGGTAAAGCTCCGCATTATCTCAGCTCATTGGTCAGCATAACAACACCAAACAGTAGCACGCGCTCCAGCAGGTATATCTCACTGGTCATCCCCAAAGCCAACACCTTTTTGGCCGCCTTTCCTTCCAGTTCTCTGCTTCCAATGACTGGAACGAATTGCAAAAATCGCTGAAGTTGGAGACTTCACTAACTTTAAGCATCAGCTATCTGAGCAGCTTACCGATCACTGCAGCTGTACACAGCCCATCTGTAAATAGCCCATCCAATCTACCTACCTCATCCCCATATTGTTTTTATTTACTGTGCTGCTCTTTTGCACACCAGTATTTCTACTTGCACATCATCATCTGCTCATCTATCACTCCAGTGTTAATTTGCTAAATTGTAATTACTTCGCCATCATGGCCTATTTGTTGCCTTACCTCCTCATGCCATTTGCACACACTGTATATATATTTTTCTATTCTGTTATTGACTGTATGTCTGTTTACTCCATGTGTAACTCTGTGGTGTTGTTTGTTTTGCACTGCTTTGCTTTATCTTGGCCAGGTCGCAGTTGTAAATGAGAACTTGTTCTCAACTGGCCTACCTGGTTAAATAAAGGTGAAATAAAAAAAAAATACAATTTTCTACCTCTGAGTTTCTATTTTAATCCAATGTAAATAACACCATTTCAAATGTTGCTACATAAGACAGAATTGAGCCATTCGGTCACATTTGAGAGTAAGGCAAATATATAGCATTTAGCAAAAAATCATGATTATTTGTCTCTCTGAAATGAAACGATCAAGTAATAGATTTAAACAAATACAAGTCTGTCATTGAACAACCCCATGATATGGTTAGTGAAAAACACACCAATCTCTTTCAGAATTGTTTTAAACAATAAAAGGTAATTTACCAACATTTCTGTAAAGTGATATGTTGCGTTTTGGAACTCTTCTTATGTTTCCCATCTGAGCTCAGAGTAGATGAGAGATGTAATGTTTGTCTCTGTTGTGTTGAAGACCAATCAAGCGGAAGAGACCAGCCTCCCCTGTACCCAGCTGTGTGTCCATGAAGAGTGACCGGTCTATGGATCCTCTTATAGACTTTAGAGAGGGAGACTTTTCTACTGAACAAAGGTAAGAAGAACTCATGGGTCATGGTCAGTGAGTTAAACAACACTGTCTCTAGTCATTTCTCCTCTCCCATTTTCACATTTCTTTTAGTTGTTTTCATAATCCATAGGCTAATCCTTTTGTCCATTTTCATAGTCCTAAAACAATATTAAACAAACACCACATTCCCTCTCTCTCTCTCTGTGTGTGTGTGTGTGTGTGTGTGTGTGTGTGTGTGTGTGTGTGTGTGTGTGTGTGTGTGTGTACTCTCCCTGGATGAGGAGATGTAATCTCTATCCTGATTGCCTAGTCACTTTTACCCCTACTTACATGTACATATTACATCAACTTTCCTCAACTACCTGGTACCCCTGCACATTGACTCAGTACTGGTACTCCTTATAGTCTCATTATTACCTCAACTACCTGGTACCCCTGCACATTGACACAGTACTGGTACTCCTTATAGTCTCATTATTAGCTCAACTACCTGGTACCCCTGCACATTGACTCAGTACTGGTACTCCTAATAGTCTCATTATTACCTCAACTACATGGTACCCCTGCACATTGACTCAGTACTGGTACTCCTAATAGTCTCATTATTACCTCAACTACCTGGTACCCCTGCACTTTGACTCAGTACTGGTAATCCTTATAGTCTCATTATTACCTCAACTACCTGGTACCCCTGCACATTGACTCAGTACTGGTACTCCTTATAGTCTCATTATTACATTTACATTACATTTAAGTCACTTAGCAGACACTCTTATCCAGAGCGACTTACAAATTGGTGCATTCACCTTATAATATTCAGTGGAACAACCACTTACAATAGTGCATCTAAATTTTTTAAGGGGGGGGGGGTTAGAAGGATTACTTTATCCTATTCCAGGTATTCCTTAAAGAGGTGGGGTTTCAGGTGTCTCCGGAAGGTGGTGATTGACTCCGCTGTCCTGGCGTCGTGAGGGATCTTGTTCCACCATTGGGGTGCCAGAGCAGCGAACAGTTTTGACTGGGCTGAGCGGGAACTGTGCTTCCTCAGAGGTAGGGAGGCGAGCAGGCCAGAGGTGGATGAATGCAGTGCCCTTGTTTGGGTGTAGGGCCTGATCAGAGCCTGAAGGTACGGAGGTGCCGTTCCCCTCACAGCTCCGTAGGCAAGCACCATGGTCTTGTAGCGGATGCGAGCTTCAACTGGAAGCCAGTGGAGAGAGCGGAGGAGCGGGGTGACGTGAGAGAACTTGGGAAGGTTGAACACCAGACGGGCTGCGGCGGTCAGGATGAGTTGTAGGGGTTTAATGGCACAGGCAGGGAGCCCAGCCAACAGCGAGTTGCAGTAATCCAGGCGGGAGATGACAAGTGCCTGGATTAGGACCTGCGCCGCTTCCTGTGTGAGGCAGGGTCGTACTCTGCGAATGTTGTAGAGCATGAACCTACAGGATCGGGTCACCACCTTGATGTTAGTGGAGAACGACAGGGTGTTGTCCAGGGTCACGCCAAGGTTCTTAGCACTCTGGGAGGAGGACACCTCAACTACCTGGTACCCCTGCACATTGACTCAGTACTGGTACTCCTTATAGTCTCATTATTACCTCAACTACCTGGTACCCCTGCACATTGACTCAGTACTGGTACTCCTTATAGTCTCATTATTACCTCAACTACCTGGTACCCCTGCACATTGACTCAGTATGGGTACTCCTTATAGCCTCATTATTACCTCAACTACCTGGTACCCCTGCACATTGACTCAGTACTGGTACTCCTTATAGTCTCATTATTAGCTCAACTACCTGGTACCCCTGCACATTGACTCAGTACTGGTACTCCTTATAGTCTCATTATTACCTCAACTACCTGGTACCCCTGCACATTGACTCAGTACTGGTAATCCTTATAGTCTCATTATTACCTCAACTACCTGGTACCCCTGCACATTGACTCAGTATGGGTACTCCTTATAGTCTCATTATTACCTCAACTACCTGGTACCCCTGCACATTGACTCAGTACTGGTACTCCTTATAGTCTCATTATTACCTCAACTACCTGGTACCCCTACACATTGACTCAGTACTGGTACTCCTTATAGTCTCATTATTACCTCAACTACCTGGTACCCCTGCACATTGACTCAGTACTGGTACTCCTTATAGTCTCATTATTACCTCAACTACCTGGTACCCCTGCACATTGACTCAGTACTGGTACTCCTTATAGTCTCATTATTACCTCAACTACCTGGTACCCCTGGACATTGACTCAGTACTGGTACTCCTTATAGTCTCATTATTACCTCAACTACCTGGTACCCCTGCACATTGACTCAGTACTGGTTCTCCTTATAGTCTCATTATTACCTCAACTACCTGGTACCCCTGCACATTGACTCAGTACTGGTACTCCTTATAGTCTCATTATTACCTCAACTACCTGGTACCCCTGGACATTGACTCAGTACTGTTACTCCTTATAGTCTCATTATTACCTCAACTACCTGGTACCCCTGGACATTGACTCAGTACTGGTAATCCTTATAGCCTCATTATTACCTCAACTACCTGGTACCCCTGCACATTGACTCAGTACTGGTACTCCTTATAGTCTCATTATTACCTCAACTACCTGGTACCCCTGCACATTGACTCAGTACTGGTACTCCTTATAGTCTCATTATTACCTCAACTACCTGGTACCCCTGCACATTGACTCAGTACTGGTACTCCTTATAGTCTCATTATTACCTCAACCACCTGGTACCCCTGCACATTGACTCAGTACTGGTACTCCTTATAGTCTCATTATTACCTCAACTACCTGGTACCCCTGCACATTGACTCAGTACTGGTACTCCTTATAGTCTCATTATTACCTCAACTACCTGGTACCCCTGCACATTGACTCAGTATGGGTACTCCTTATAGTCTCATTATTACCTCAACTACCTGGTACCCCTGCACATTGACTCAGTACTGGTACTCCTTATAGTCTCATTATTACCTCAACTACCTGGTACCCCTGCACATTGACTCAGTACTGGTACTCCTTATAGTCTCATTATTACCTCAACTACCTGGTACCCCTGCACATTGACTCAGTATGGGTACTCCTTATAGTCTCATTATTACCTCAACTACCTGGTACCCCTGCACATTGACTCAGTACTGGTACTCCTTATAGTCTCATTATTAGCTCAACTACCTGGTACCCCTGCACATTGACTCAGTACTGGTACTCCTTATAGTCTCATTATTACCTCAACTACCTGGTACCCCTGCACATTGACTCAGTACTGGTACTCCTTATAGTCTCATTATTACCTCAACTACCTGGTACCCCTGCACATTGACTCAGTATGGGTACTCCTTATAGTCTCATTATTACCTCAACTACCTGGTACCCCTGCACATTGACTCAGTACTGGTACTCCTTATAGTCTCATTATTAGCTCAACTACCTGGTACCCCTGCACATTGACTCAGTACTGGTACTCCTTATAGTCTCATTATTACCTCAACTACCTGGTACCCCTGCACATTGACTCAGTACTGGTACTCCTTATAGTCTCATTATTACCTCAACTACCTGGTACCCCTGCACATTGACTCAGTACTGGTACTCCTTATAGTCTCATTATTACCTCAACTACCTGATACCCCTGCACATTGACTCAGTACTGGTACTCCTTATAGTCTCATTATTACCTCAACTACCTGGTACCCCTGCACATTGACTCAGTACTGGTACTCCTTATAGTCTCATTATTACCTCAACTACCTGGTACCCCTGCATATTGACTCAGTACTGGTACTCCTTATAGTCTCATTATTACCTCAACTACCTGGTACCCTGCACATTGACTCAGTATGGGTACTCCTTATAGTCTCATTATTACCTCAACTACCTGGTACCCCTGCACATTGACTCAGTACTGGTACTCCTTATAGTCTCATTATTACCTCAACTACCTGGTACCCCTGCATATTGACTCAGTACTGGTACTCCTTATAGTCTCATTATTACCTCAACTACCTGGTACCCTGCACATTGACTCAGTATGGGTACTCCTAATAGTCTCATTATTACCTCAACTACCTGGTACCCCTGCATATTGACTCAGTACTGGTACTCCTTATAGTCTCGTTATCGTTATTTTATTGTTATTATTATTATTTTATTTTTTATCAAATACAATTTGATTTGATTTGAAGCTCATTGGCAGAAACACGTCATTGGGGTGGCCAGTCCTCTTCTGGCTGTGCTGGGTAGAGAGGAACCAGGCTATGAGAGGTGGCCAGTCCTCTTCTGGCTGTGCTGGGTAGAGAGGAACCAGGCTATGAGGGGTGGCCAGTCCTCTTCTGGCTGTGCTGGGTAGAGAGGAACCAGGCTATGAGAGGTGGCCAGTCCTCTTCTGGCTGTGCTGGGTAGAGAGGAACCAGGCTATGAGAGGTGGCCAGTCCTCTTCTGGCTGTGCTGGGTAGAGAGGAACCAGGCTATGAGGGGTGTCCAGTCCTCTTCTGGCTGTACTGGGTAGAGAGGAACCAGGCTATGAGGGGTGGCCAGTCCTCTTCTGGCTGTGCTGGGTAGAGAGGAACCAGGCTATGAGGGGTGGCCAGTCCTCTTCTGGCTGTGCTGGGTAGAGAGGAACCAGGCTATGAGGGGTGGCCAGTCCTCTTCTGGCTGTGCTGGGTAGAGAGGAACCAGGCTATGAGTGGGGGCCAGTCCTCTTCTGGCTGTGCTGGGTAGAGAGGAACCAGGCTATGAGGGGTGGCCAGTCCTCTTCTGGCTGTGCTGGGTAGAGAGGAACCAGGCTATGAGTGGGGGCCAGTCCTCTTCTGGCTGTGCTGGGTAGAGAGGAACCAGGCTATGAGTGGGGGCCAGTCCTCTTCTGGCTGTTCCGGGTGGAGATTATGGCCATTAAGGCCAGATCGTTCTTCAAGATGTTCAAATGTTCCTAGATGACCAGCAGGGTGAAATAATAATCACAGTGGTTATAGAGGTTGCAACAGGTCAGCACCTCAGGAGTAAATGTGAGGTTGCTTTTCATAGTTGAGCATTCAGAGGTTGAGGGAGGGAGAAAGAGGGATGGATTGGGAGGGAGGGAGGGAGGGAGGGAGGGAGGGAGGGAGGGAGGGAGGGAGGGAGGGGATTGAAACTACAGTTTCGGGACAAGGTACAAGGTATCACGGCTGGTGGACAGGTCAGAGTTCATATCCTCAGTCAGACCAGCAGAAACTGGATCAGCAGCACTACAAGGTATCACGTCTGGTGAACAGGTCAGAGTTCATATCCTCAGTCAGACCAGTAGAAACTGGATCAGCAGCAATACAAGGTATCACGTCTGATGGTCAGGTCAGAGTTCATATCCTCAGTCAGACCAGTAGAAACTGGATCAGCAGCACTACAAGGTATCATGTCTGGTGGACAGGTCAGAGTTCATATTCTCAGTCAGACCAGCAGAAACTGGATCAGCAGCACTACAAGGTATCACGTCTGGTGGACAGGTCAGAGTTCATATCCTCAGTCAGACCAGTAGAAACTGGATCAGCAGCACTACAAGGTATCACGTCTGGTGGACAGGTCAGAGTTCATATCCTCAGTCAGACCAGTAGAAACTGGATCAGCAGCACTACAAGGTATCACGTCTGGTGAACAGGTCAGAGTTCATATCCTCAGTCAGACCAGTAGAAACTGGATCAGCAGCACTACAAGGTATCATGTCTGTTGGACAGGTCATAGTTCATATCCTTTTATGAAGAATTTTTTACGTTTATTCCCAAAATAAATATTAAGATGAATGCAGTTACTGTAAATCTCTCTGGATAAGAGCATCTGCTAAATCAGGGGTTCTCAATCCGGGGTCTGTGGAGGTACTGCAGGGGCTCCACGGCACCCTGACTGTACTCGTTGCAATGTAAGACATTTGATAGAATTTTCACATGACACGACCACTTTGTCTACTCTTAATTATTGCCCAATATTATGGAATGCATATTTTTTTTTACCAATTCTGATCGTTGTTACAATAAAAATGTTGACAATATAACTGTTATATCAACACACTCCTCACACCCGTTTAACAACTCTAAATAGCTTTAGCATAGTAGGCATCAAGTCCCTTGCCAATAATGTTGCCTACAACATTGAATACAATGTTCATTTCCATCGAACACATATTACGCCCGAGATGCTTTAAATTTCCCAATTTATAGCCACGCCCAATTTAGGATTATGTTTTAACAACGTGATGTTGCGCTCCAAAGGGATATCTTGAAATAACATGATGTAGATAATTAAATAATCAAAAGAAAAACGTGTTAATTTTACACTCTTAGAAAAGAAGGTTCCTTATAGAACCAAAAAGGCTTCTATCATTTCCTTAATATATGGAATCACTAAAAGTGATATATATTTTGGGGTTCAGTGAAGAAGAACCTCTAGAGTTCTGATCAATGAAAGGTGAATGTTTTGAGGATGTGAACCCAGCAGCCCTCCAGTGGTCAGATCAATTCCTCCTGTTTTTTCCAGCGCCCGGCCCGGGATTCAAACCAGCCACCTTTCAGCCACAGGTCCAACTCCTGCCACAGCTCCAACTCCTTAATCGCTGGGCGAAAACCTGAGTTAATCTTCAGAAATAAGCATAAATTAATCTGCCAAAATGAAGACAAAATGCTTTGCAGACATACATGGTATCACTTGTTATACATAAATATTATACATAAATCATTGCCAAAAGCACAATACATATATTATTAATGGATTGATCATATAGAAATATAAAACATTATTTTTAACTACTCCAAAGCAATGACGTGGCGCAGGAACCACTGACTCACTGCATTATTCTATAGTATTATCAAGACACCTGCTGTTAACTCTTAAATCCATGGAGGGCTTCTCCCTCTCTCGTTGACCGATGGAGCTCCCCGGTTGTTTCTTCCACCTGTTAAATCCCGTGGAGGGCTTCTCTCTCTCTCATTGACGGATGCTGGCTACCTCTGTCCAGTTCTCCTCTCTTCACTAGATGGACGGTAACTTTAATGTTTAACCCTTCTGTGTCCAAGGACCAAACTTTTGAATATTATTTTCGGGCGCAAGTAGGCTGGACACATTTCCATTTTTAACAATGTTTTATTTTCTGATAAAACTAGTTCATTGCATCCGCCATGGAGCCCAGTTTCATAATATTACCTTATGTCCCTAATTGTGAAGTTATAGTGAAACAACATGCCATATTTTAGGTCATTCTTCACCCTGCCAGCTCCTACTAGTTCTATTGAGCATCGTGGCACCAACTCACCTTCTGAACGTTCTATTCCCAGATTGTTGTTCTGCTTTTCTATTGTTATCAATGAGACCTGTCTGCATTATCCGTTGAACGCTGACCTCAGGTAACTTATTATTAACAGTATTACAGTTACTTTTTAGCAATACCACTATTCGCCTGGGTTCATGTTGTGGTGACCCACAGTACTAAATGTTAAACATTTTCTGGTCATGGTTCACCATATGTGTTTTCAGAAAAAGGTTTACAACTTAAACAAAACACGTCCCTGTCCTCTTTTTCAAGAAGTTGCCGATTTAAAACAGACAGAAGACATTTTTTAATTAAGAAATAACACTTTTTTTGACGACTTGTTGTCCCTAAATGGCTGCTGGGTAATTTGATATGCCTCGAAATCTTCGTTCGTAGGCATCAGTTTGAGCGAATGAAGCGCAGGTTCACAAACCAAACGGATAGGTCTAGCTCATTAATTTGTAGATCTGACGCAGTTTGCTACCTCAGATTATGAGTTTAGCAGCTGTCGTGAATGAGTTATGTAGTTCCCACAGAAGACCACAGGGAGGAGCAAGAGAAATATAAACCCATACAGTTTATCTCTTTAAATACCCTGAACCTAACAATCAATCTAATGTATTTATAAAGACCTTTTTACATCAGCAGATGTCACAAAGTGCTGTACAGAAACTCTAACCCTACGTATAACCTGTTTTATCCTGAACCCTAATTCTAGGGTAGGGTAGCCTAGAACCCCTTTAGAAACTATTTTAGTTATACTATTACGTTAGTAAATACCATTATAGTACTAAATAGCATGTTGATTATTTTGTTTATCAAAACCTGTCTAAACATTTTGCTTTTTTGTTTTGTTATATTATTATATTTATTGTTTCAAGGCAGAACACTTGATAAACAAGCCACATTAGTTTTATTTTCAAATGTGGTTTGAACTGGGTGACCTGGTAACATCTATGTGAAAGTCCATCAATTGGTGTGGGATAGGTGGGGCAGGTTTGAGACTGATCTGAGGAATTAATGTGAAAAAATACACTTTATTTCTCAGCTGCCTCACCAATGTCTGTCAGTGAATTAATAACTTTTAATTGCTAAATATTTTCAATAGATGGCAGCATAAGACAACGAAACATCAGTTATAGGCTACAAGCAGCAATATGATTGACATAAAATAGCATGCAACCACAGACTATATGTCCCATGATTTTCTAAAATGGTCACTCATTACTTTAGGTAGCTATATATCTCGTATTAGGGCTGTGTTGCTTTTGGGAGAGCAAATAAACAGTGACTATAGCAGGTATTGAACCCCGGGTAAATTATCACTACTCAGAACCTCAACTTTAGTATACATGCATTATAAAACATTTTCTTAATTCCGAACTGAATTTGGTAAAAGGGCTTTTATGTACTCTGCGCCATCGTCTTGGATGTCATGCATGTTTTGTTCAATGAAGTTCATATTTATATAAAAAAACAGCTTTTTACATTAGCATGTGACGTTCAGAACTAGCATACCCCCCGCAAACTTCCGGGGAATTCACTAACAATTTACTAAATTACTCACGATAAACGTTCACAAAAAGCATAACAATTATTTTAAGAATTATAGATACAGAACTCCTCTATGCACTCGATATGTCCGATTTTAAAATAGCTTTTTGGTGAAAGCACATTTTGCAATATTGTAAGTACATAGCCCAGCCATCACGGGCTAGCTATTTAGACACCCGGCAAGTTTAGCACTCACCAATATCAGATTTACTATTATAAAAGTTTGATTACCTTTTGTTGTCTTCGTCAGAATGCACTCCCAGGACTGCTACTTCAATAACAAATGTTGGTTTGGTCCAAAATAATCCATCGTTATATCCGAATAGCGGCGTTTTGTTCGTGCGTCCCAGACACTATCCGAAATGGTAAATCAGGGTCGCGCGCATGGCGCAATTCGTGACAAAAAAAATCTAAATATTCCATTACCGTACTTCGAAGCATGTCAACCGCTGTTTAAAATCCATTTTTATGCCATTTTTCTCGTAAAAAAGCGATAATATTCCGACCGGGAATGTCCATTTAGCTAAACAGAGGAAAGAAAACAAAGCTTTCGGTCGACGCGGGCACGAGCCTGAGTCTCACAGTACTGTAACCAGCCACTACCCAAACGCGCTACTTTGTTTCAGCCAGAGCCTGCAAAGCCACGATTCAGTATTTTGCCGCCTTCTGAGAGCCTATGGCAGCCATAGGAAGTGTCACGGGACAGCTAAGATCCTCACTCTTCAATAAACAGAGACAAGAAGAACGACACCTTGTCAGACAGGCCACTTCCTGCATGAAATCTTCTCAGGTTTTTGCCTGCCATATGAGTTCTGTTATACTCACAGACACCATTCAAACAGTTTTAGAAACTTTAGGGTGTTTTCTATCCAAAGCCAATAATTATATGCATATTCTAGTTACTGGGCAGGAGTAGTAACCAGATTAAATCGGGTACGTTTTTTATCCAGCCGTGAAAATACTAGCCCCTAGCCATAACAGGTTAAAATAAATTTTTATGCAATTTATCTCGTAAAAAAGCGATAATATTCCGACCGGGAATCTCCTTTTCGGCAAACAGAGGAAAAATCACAAAGACGGGGGCGGCCAGGGCACGCGCCTAAGCCCACAGTCCCTTGATCGGCCACTTGAGAAAGGCGATAATGTGTTTCAGCCTGGGGCTGGGATGACGACATTCAGGTTTTTCCCGGGCTCTGAGCGCCCATGGAAGACGTAGGAAGTGTCACGTTAGAGCAGAGATCCTTTGTAAAAGATAGAGATGGCAAAGAAGTTCAAGAAATGGTCAGACAGGCCACTTCCTGTAAAGGAATCTCTCAGGTTTTGACCTGCCATTTGAGTTCTGTTATACTCACAGACACCATTCAAACAGTTTTAGAAACTTTGGAGTGTTTTCTATCCAAAGCCAATAATTATATGCATATTCTAGTTACTGGGCAGGAGTAGTAACCAGATTAAATCGGGTACGTTTTTTATCCAGCCGTGAAAATACTGCCCCCTAGCCATAACAGGTTAAAGACAAGACTCTCCTTTATCCAACCACACTGTCCGATTTCAAAAAGGCTTTACAGCGAAAGCAAAACATTAGATTATGTCAGCAGAGTACCAAGCCAGAAATAATCAGACACCCATTTTTCAAGCTAGCATATAATGTCACAAAAACCCAGAAGACAGCTAAATGCAGCACTAACCTTTGATGATCTTCATCAGATGACACACCTAGGACATTATGTTATACAATACATGCATGTTTTGTTCAATGAAGTTCATATTTATATAAAAAAACAGCTTTTTACATTAGCATGTGACGTTCAGAACTAGCATACCCCCTGCAAACTTCCGGGGAATTTGCTAACAATTTACTAAATTACTCACAATAAACGTTCACAAAAAGCATAACAATTATTTTAAGAATTATAGATACAGAACTCCTCTATGCACTCGATATGTCCGATTTTAAAATAGCTTTTTGGTGAAAGCACATTTTGCAATATTCTAAGTACATAGCCCAGGCATCACGGGCTAGCTATTTAGACACCCGGCAAGTTTAGCACTCACCAATATCAGATTTACTATTATAAAAGTTTGATTACCTTTTGTTGTCTTCGTCAGAATGCACTCCCAGGACTGCTACTTCAATAACAAATGTTGGTTTGGTCCAAAATAATCCATCGTTATATCCGAATAGCGGCGTTTTGTTCGTGCGTCCCAGACACTATCCGAAATGGTAAATCAGGGTCGTGCGCATGGCGCAATTCGTGACAAAAAAAATCTAAATATTCCATTACCGTACTTCGAAGCATGTCAACCGCTGTTTAAAATCCATTTTTATGCCATTTTTCTCGTAAAAAAGCGATAATATTCCGACCGGGAATGTCCATTTAGCTAAACAGAGGAAAGAAAACAAAGCTTTCGGTCGACGCGGGCACGAGCCTGAGTCTCACAGTACTGTAACCAGCCACTACCCAAACGTGCTACTTTGTTTCAGCCAGAGCCTGCAAAGCCACGATTCAGTATTTTGCCGCCTTCTGAGAGCCTATGGCAGCCGTAGGAAGTGTCACGGGACAGCTAAGATCCTCACTCTTCAATAAACAGAGACAAGAAGAACGACACCTTGTCAGACAGGCCACTTCCTGCATGAAATCTTCTCAGGTTTTTGCCTGCCATATGAGTACTGTTATACTCACAGACACCATTCAAACAGTTTTAAAAACTTTAGGGTGTTTTCTATCCAAAGCCAATAATTATATGCATATTCTAGTTACTGGGCAGGAGTAGTAACCAGATTAAATCGGGTACGTTTTTTATCCAGCCGTGAAAATACTGCCCCCTAGCCATAACAGGTTAAAATAAATTTTTATGCAATTTATCTCGTAAAAAAGCGATAATATTCCGACCGGGAATCTCCTTTTCGGCAAACAGAGGAAAAATCACAAAGACGGGGGCGGCCAGGGCACGCGCCTAAGCCCACAGTCCCTTGATCGGCCACTTGAGAAAGGCGATAATGTGTTTCAGCCTGGGGCTGGGATGACGACATTCAGGTTTTTCCCGGGCTCTGAGCGCCCATGGAAGACGTAGGAAGTGTCACGTTAGAGCAGAGATCCTTTGTAAAAGATAGAGATGGCAAAGAAGTTCAAGAAATGGTCAGACGGGCCACTTCCTGTAAAGGAATCTCTCAGGTTTTGACCTGCCATTTGAGTTCTGTTATACTCACAGACACCATTCAAACAGTTTTAGAAACTTTGGAGTGTTTTCTATCCAAAGCCAATAATTATATGCATATTCTAGTTACTGGGCAGGAGTAGTAACCAGATTAAATCGGGTACGTTTTTTATCCAGCCGTGAAAAACTGCCCCCTAGCCATAACAGGTTAACCGATTGCTGCCTGCCCGCCTAGCATCACTATTCTGGATGGTTCTGACTTAGAATATGTGGACAACTACAAATACCTAGGTGTCTGGTTAGACTATAAACTCTCCTTCCAGACCTCATATTAAGCATCTCCAATCCAAAATTAAATCTAGAATCGGCTTCCTATTTCGCAACAAAGCATCCTTCACTCACGCTGCCAAACATACCCTCGTAAAACTGACTGTCCTACCGATCCTCGACTTCGGCGATGTCATTTACAAAATAGCCTCCAACACTCTACTCAGCAAAGTGGATGCAGTCTATCACGTTTTGTCACCACATCCCAATATACCACCGACCACTGCGACCTGTATGCTCTCGTTGGCTAGCCCTCACTACATATTCGTCGCCAGACTCACTGGCTCCAGGTCATCTATAAGTCTTTTCTAGGTAAAGCTCCACCTTATCTCAGCTCACTGGCCGCCTTTCCTTCCAGTTCTCTGCTGCCAATGACTGGAACTAATTGCAAAAATCGCTGAAGTTGGAGACTTATATCTCCCTCAATAACTTTAAGCATCAGTTATCTGAGCAGCTTACCGATCGCTGCAGCTGTACACAGCCCATCTGTAAATAGCCCTTCCAATCAACCTACCTCATCCCCATATTGTTTTTATTTACTTTTTTGCGTTCGGTCACATTTGAGAGTGTGGCAGATGTATAGCATTTAGCAAAAAAACATGATTATTTGTCCCTCTGAAATGAAATCATTAAGTGATAGACTTTAAACAAATACATGTCTGTTATTGAACAACCCCATGCCATGATTAGATAGTGAAAAAACACACCAATCTCTTTCATAATTTCTTTAAACAATAAAAGCTAATTTACCAACATTTCTGAAAAGTGAAATATAGCATTTTAGAATGAAACTCTTCTTATGTTTCCCCATCTGAGCTCAGACTAGATGAGAGATGTAATGTTTGTCTCTGTTGTGTTGAAGCCCAATCAAGCAGGAGAGACCAGCCTCCCCTGTATCCAGCTGGGAGAGTGACCGGTCTATGAGTCCTCCTCCAAAGTTTAGAAAGGGAGACTTTTCTACTGAACAAAGGTAAGAAGAACTCATGGGTCATGGTCAGTGAGTAAAACAACACTGTCTCTAGTCATTTCTCCTCTCCCATTTTGTGTGTGTGTGTGTGTGTGTGTGTGTGTGTGCGTGCGTGCATGAATCTTTGTGTGCGTCTTTGTGTGTGTGTGTGTGCACTCCCTGGATGAGGAGATGTAATCTCTATCCTGGTCACTTTTACCCCTACCTACATTTACATATTACCTCAATTATAGCCTCATTATTACCTCAACTACCTGGTACACCTGCACATTGACTCAGTACAGGTACTCCTTATAGCCTCATTATTACCTCAACTACCTGGTACCCCTGCACATTGACTCAGTACTGGTACTCCTTATAGTCTCATTATTACCTCAACTACCTGGTACCCCTGCACATTGACTCAGTACAGGTACTCCTTATAGCCTCATTATTACCTCAATTACCTGGTACCCCTGCATATTGACTCAGTACTGGTACTCCTTATAGTCTCATTATTACCTCAACTACCTGGTACCCTGCACATTGACTCAGTACTGGTACTCCTTATAGTCTCATTATTACCTAAACTACCTGGTACCCCTGCACATTGACTCAGTACTGGTACTCCTTATAGCATCATTATTACCTCAACTACCTGGTACCCCTGCATATTGACTCAGTACTGGTACTCCTTATAGTCTCATTATTACCTCAACTACCTGGTACCCCTGCACATTGACTCAGTACTGGTACTCCTTATAGTCTCATTATTACCTCAACTACCTGGTACCCCTGCACATTGACTCAGTACTGGTAATCCTTATAGTCTCATTATTACCTCAACTACCTGGTACCCCTGCACATTGACTCAGTACTGGTACTCCTTATAGTCTCATTATTACCTCAACTACCTGGTACCCCTGCACATTGACTCAGTACTGGTACTCCTTATAGTCTCATTATTACCTCAACTACCTGGTACCCCTGCACATTGACTCAGTACTGGTACTCCTTATAGTCTCGTTATCGTTATTTTATTGTTATTATTATTATTTATTTTTTATCAAATACAATTTGATTTGATTTGAATCTCATTGGCAGAAACACGTCATTGGGTCTACCTTTCGTCTCGTGCTGAACAGATCATGTTCGGATGTTGAAGCCCGGTGGCTGGAAAAACTCCCTAGAAAGGCAGGAACATAGGAAGAAACCTAGAGAGGAACCAGGCTATGAGGAGTGGCCAGTCCTCTTCTGGCTGTACTGGGTAGAGAGGAACCAGGCTATGAGGGGTGGCCAGTCCTCTACTGGCTGTGCTGGGTAGAGAGGAACCAGGCTATGAGAGGTGGCCAGTCCTCTTCTGGCTGTGCTGGGTAGAGAGGAACCAGGCTCTGAGGAGTGGCCAGTCCTCTTCTGGCTGTGCTGGGTAGAGAGGAACCAGGCTCTGAGGGGTGGCCAGTCCTCTTCTGGCTGTGCTGGGTAGAGAGGAACCAGGCTCTGAGGGGTGGCCAGTCCTCTTCTGGCTGTGCCGGGTGGAGATTATAAGAGTACATGGCCATTAAGGCCAGATCGTTCTTCAAGATGTTCAAATGTTCCTAGATGACCAGCAGGGTGAAATAATAATCACAGTGGTTATAGAGGTTGCAACAGGTCAGCACCTCAGGAGTAAATGTGAGGTTGCTTTTCATAGTTGAGCATTCAGAGGTTGAGGGAGGGAGAAAGAGGGATGGATTGGGAGGGAGGGAGAGAGAGGGAGGGAGGGAGGGAGGGAGGGAGGGAGGGAGGGAGGGAGGGAGGGAGGGAGGGAGGGAGGGAGGGAGGGAGGGAGGGGGTTGAAACTACAGTTTCGGGACAAGGTATCACGTCTGGTGAACAGGTCAGAGTTCATATCCTCAGTCAGACCAGTAGAAACTGGATCAGCAGCACAACAAGGTATCACGTCTGGTGGACAGGTCAGAGTTCATATCCTCAGTCAGACCAGTAGAAACTGGATCAGCAGCACAACAAGGTATCATGTTTGGTGGACAGGTCATAGTTCATATCCTTTTATGAAGATTTTTTTACGTTTATTCCCAAAATAAATATTAAGATGAATGCACTTACTGTAAATCTCTCTGGATAAGAGCATCTGCTAAATCAGGGGTTCTCAATCCGGGGTCTGTGGAGGTACTGCAGGGGCTCCACGGCACCCTGACTGTACTCGTTGCAATGTAAGACATTTGATAGAATTTTCACATGACACGACCACTTTGTCTACTCTTAATTATTGCCTAATATAATGGAATGCATAGTTTTTTAACCAATTCTGATCGTTGTTACAATCAGAATTTTGACAATATTATCGTTATATCAACACACTCTTCACACCCGTTTAACAACTCTAAATAGCTTTGGCATAGTAGGCATCAAGTCCCTTGCCAATAATGTTGCCTACAACGTTGAATACAATGTTCATTTTCATCGAACACATATTACGCCCGAGATGTCTTCAATTGCCCAATTTATAGCCATGCCAAATTTAGGATAATTTTTTTAACAATGTGATGTTGTGCTCCCAAGGGAGAACTTGAAATAACATGATGTGGATAATTAAATAATCAAAAGAAAAACGTGTTAATTTTACACTCAGAAAAGAAGGTTCCTTATAGAACCAAAAAGGCTTCTATCACTTCCTTAATATATGGAACCACTAAAAGTGATATATATTTTGGGGTTCAGTGAAGAAGAACCTCTAGAGTTCTGATCAATGAAAGGTGAATGTTTTGAGGATGTGAACCCAGCAGCCCTCCAGTGGTCAGATCAATTCCTCCTGTTTTTTCCAGCGCCCGGCCCGGGATTCAAACCAGCCACCTTTCAGCCACAGGTCCAACTCCTGCCACAGCTCCAACTCCTTAATCGCTGGGCGAAAAAAACCTGAGTTAATCTTGGGAAATTAGCATAAATTAATCTGCCAAAATGAAGACAAAATGCTTTGGAGACATACATGGTATCACTTGTTATACATAAGTATTATACATAAATCATTGCCAAAAGCACAGGACATATATTATTTATGGATTGATCATATCAAATATCAAAACATTATTTTAACTACTACAAAGCATTTACATGTGGCTCAGGAACCACTGACTCACTGCATTGTTCTATAGTATTATCAAGACACCTGCTGTTAACTCTTAACTACTTAGGACAGCTCACGAGGTGTCCTAAATATCTGCTGACTAGGTGGGACTAGAGATTTCATGCATAGCTTTAATTTATTCCCCGAAGTGTCAAATGTCTTTATTCTCAGCACTTATACGACCACTTCTCTACTCTGAGACGCTTTGTGGATATGGGCCTAGATCTCAAAATATTGTTATAAAAAAAGTGGAACGTTTGTTTAACATAATAATAAAAAATGAATATTACTAATGTAACCCACTGTAAAGACTGGGCTTAGTTGATTGTGTTGCACTGCTCAAGTCCGCGTTCTGGAACTGTCCGAGTCCACGTCCGGTGTGGCACCAAGAATATTGTCCGGTTACGCGCAGAGTGGACTAAGGTAAATTTTGGGGAATAACGATGGAGTTTGTTACAGTGTTGAAACGCCAAACTTTATTGTTCAATTAGCTTTTTGCTTTACGGTCAGGGACAGGATGAGTGTAGCCAGATCCTTTTCACTCTCTATCCTTGTTTCATTTTGTGGTTCACCGGATTCGTCATCATCATCGAGACAAACGACAGACGAACGTCCTGCTAGCTAGCCAAGCTAGTCGGTAAAGCTAGGTAAGCTAGCTAGCTACTCTACCAGCAGCATCCTAGTTATCCTAGCTAGTCGGTACAGCTAGGTAAGCTAGCTAGCTACTCTACCAGCAGCATCCTAGTTATCCTAGCTAGTCGGTACAGCTAGGTAAGCTAGCTAGCATCTCTACCAGCAGCATCCTAGTTATCCAAGCTAGTAGGTACAGCTGGGTAAGCTAGCTAGCTAGCTACCCTACCAGCAGCATCCTAGTTATCCTAGCTAGTCGGTACAGCTGGGTAAGCTAGCTAGCTACTCTACCAGCAGCATCCTAGTTATCCTAGCTAGTCGGTACAGCTGTGTAAGCTAGCTAGCTACTCTACCAGCAGCATCCTAGTTATCCTAGCTAGTTGGAACAGCTGGGTAAGCTAACTAGCTACTCTACTAGCAGCATCCTAGTTATCCAAGCTAGTCGGTACAGCTGGGTAAGCTAGCTAGCTAGCTACTCTACCAGCAGCATCCTAGTTATCCTAGCTAGTCGGTACAGCTGGGTAAGCTAGCTAGCTACTCTACCAGCAGCATCCTAGTTATCCTAGCTAGTCGGTACAGCTAGGTAAGCTAGCTAGCTACTCTACCAGCAGCATCCTAGTTATCCTAGCTTGTCGGTACAGCTAGGTAAGCTAGCTAGCTACTATACCAGCAGCATCCTAGTTATCCTAGCTAGTCGGTACAGCTAGGTAAGCTAGCTAGCTACTCTACCAGCAGCATCCTAGTTATCCTAGCTAGTCGGTACAGCTGGGTAAGCTAGCTAGCTACTCTACCAGCAGCATCCTAGTTATCCAAGCTAGTTGGTACAGCTAGGTAAGCTAGCTAGCATCTCTACCAGCAGCATCCTAGTTATCCAAGCTAGTCGGTACAGCTGGGTAAGCTAGCTAGCTAGCTACCCTACCAGCAGCATCCTAGTTATCCTAGCTAGTCGGTACAGCTGGGTAAGCTAGCTAGCTACTCTACCAGCAGCATCCTAGTTATCCTAGCTAGTCGGAACAGCTGGGTAAGCTAGCTAGCTACTATACCAGCAGCATCCTAGTTATCCTAGCTAGTCAGTACTGCTAGGTAAGCTAGCTAGCTACTATACCAGCAGCATCCTAGTTATCCTAGCTAGTCGGTACAGCTAGGTAAGCTAGCTAGCTACTCTACCAGCAGCATCCTAGTTATCCTAGCTAGTCGGTACAGCTATGTAAGCTAGCTAGCTACTCTACCAGCAGCATCCTAGTTATCCTAGCTAGTCGGTACAGCTAGGTAAGCTAGCTAGCTACTCTACCAGCAGCATCCTAGTTATCCTAGCTAGTCGGTACAGCTATGTAAGCTAGCTAGCTACTCTACCAGCAGCATCCTAGTTATCCTAGCTAGTCGGTACAGCTAGGTAAGCTAGCTAGCTACTCTACCAGCAGCATCCTAGTTATCCTAGCTTGTCGGTACAGCTAGGTAAGCTAGCTAGCTACTATACCAGCAGCATCCTAGTTATCCTAGCTAGTCGGTACAGCTAGGTAAGCTAGCTAGCTACTCTACCAGCAGCATCCTAGTTATCCTAGCTAGTCGGTACAGCTGGGTAAGCTAGCTAGCTACTCTACCAGCAGCATCCTAGTTATCCTAGCTATTCGGTACAGCTGGGTAAGCTAGCTAGCTACTCTACCAGCAGCATCCTAGTTATCCTAGCTAGTTGGTACAGCTAGGTAAGCTAGCTAGCTACTCTACCAGCAGCATCCTAGTTATCCTAGCTAGTCGGTACAGCTAGGTAAGCTAGCTAGCTACTCTACCAGCAGCATCCTAGTTATCCTAGCTAGTCGGTACAGCTAGGTAAGCTAGCTAGCTACTCTACCAGCAGCATCCTAGTTATCCTATCCTCCCTCAGAACCGGACGGATGCTGGCTACCTCTGTCCAGTTCTCTTCTCTTCACTAGATGGATGGTAACTTTAGTGTTTAACCCCTCTGTGTCCAAGGACTAATCTTTTGAATATTATTTTCGGGGCACCTCAAGTAGGCTGGACACATTCCATTTTTTTTTTTATTCTCAGCTGCCTCACCAACGTCTGAATGTGCATTAATATCTTTTAATTGCTAAATATTTCCAATAGATGGCAGCATAAGACCACGAAGCATCAGTTATAGGCTACAAGCAGCAATATGATTGACATAAAATAGCATGCAACCACAGACTATATGTCCCATGATTTTCTAAAATGGTCACTCATTAACATGACTTTAGTTAGCTATATATCTCGTTTTAGGGCTGTGTTGCTTTTGGGAGAGCAAAATAGTAGTGACTATAGCAGGTATGTAACCCTGGGTAAATAATCGCTAGTCAGAACATCAACCTCAGTATATATGCATTATAAAAAGTCATCTTCATATCTGATATGGGGAGTAAACAACGTCGGAATAGAAAAGACAAGAGTGCGTCTTCCTGCCCACCAAAAAATTACATAATTCAACCCCTTAGTAAATTTACCTCAACATGCCCCTGGAGAAGGCAGAGTGAAGACACCAGCTTTTTACTGGGGCTGAGTTGACTACTAGAGAGAGAAGGCAGAGTGATGACACCAGGTTTTTACTGGGACTGAGTTGACTACTAGAGAGAGAAGGTAGAGTGAAGACACCAGCTTTTTACCGGGGCTGAGTTGACTACTAGAGAGAGAAGACAGAGCGACGACACCAGCTTTTTAGCGGGGCTGAGTTGACTACTAGAGAGAGAAGGTAGAGTGAAGACACCAGCTTTTTACCGGGGCTGAGTTGACTACTAGAGAGAGAAGGCAGAGCGACGACACCAGCTTTTTACCGGGGCTGAGTTGACTACTAGAGAGAGAAGGCAGAGTGAAGACACCAGCTTTTTACCGGGGCTGAGTTGACTACTAGAGAGAGAAGACAGAGTGGCTCGATGCTGGTTGATGAATTTGACAATGAATGTACCAGGAAAATACGTTTTTCTCAACCAGAGGTGTCTGAATTAATGTTCAGGCTTATTGATAATCGTTATAGTAATGAAGTATAATTTCAAACATGAGCATAAAAACAGGTAATAATAAACATGAATCATCATTATATTACTTCACAGTAATCTGTTAAATGCTTTTTCAGTCCTTCCTCTTGCATTAGCAGTGTGTAAAGGGACAGAAAGAAGCTCACACAGGAGTTTTCCTGTGAGGGGGAGTGGTGGTGCATCCAGGGAGAAAACTAAACTAATATTCTGAAATATCATTTGTGGTCTTATGCTGCCATCTATTGGAATTATGTAGCAACTGCAGTAGTACTGAATAATGTGTAATTCTTTACTAAAGTAGTAATTACTCAGAATCGCAAAATATAACATTTTCTAGTTCCTTTTACCACTTATAATAAAATAAAATGTTTATAGCATAACAAAATTAAACTGACATAAAACAAAAACACCATACATTTAGTTAATTATATATATAACAACTATTTATTTAGATGGGTGACATTATCTGCCAAAGTAACAGCCCTGTAGACAAAGAAGAGCTCTCCAGTAGGTACCAAAACATTCAAAGGACATTCTCTCAAAAGTGATGTTACAAGTTTATCAACTTTCAAAGCAGAATTACTTTCCCATTGTTCCTCAAATGTAGTGTATGATATACCATTTTCTAGCTCTGAGTCTCTACTTTTATCCAACATAAAAACACAATTAATATTTGTCTCTCTGAAATGAAATCATTAAGTGATAGATTTTAAACAAATACATGTCTGTCATTGATCAACCCCATGTCATGATTAGATAGTGAAAAACACACCAATCTCATTAATAATTTCTTTAAACAATAAAAGCTAATTTACCAACATTTCTGAAAATGGATATGTAGCGTTTTGGAATTAAACTCTTCTTATGTTTCCCATCTGAGATCAGAGTAGATGAGAGATGTAATGTTTGTCTCTGTTGTGTTGAAGACCAATAAAGCAGGAGAGACCAGCCTCCCCTGTTCCCAGCTGTGTGTCCATGAAGAGTGACCGGTCTATGAAGCTACCTATACAGTTTAGAGAGGGAGACTTTTCTACTGAACAAAGGTAAGAAGAACTCATGGGTCATGGTCAGTGAGTTAAACAACACTGTCTCTAGTCATTTCTCCTCTCACATTTTCACATTTATTTTGTTGTTTTCATAATCCATAGACTAATCCTTTAGTCCATTTTCATAGTCCTAAAACAATATTAAACAAACACAACATTCCCTCCGTGTGTGTGTGTGTGTGTGTGTGTGTGTGTGTGTGTGTGTGTGTGTGTGTGTGTGTGTGTGTGTGTGTGTGTGTGTGTGGTGTGTGTGTGTGTGTGTGTACTCCCTGGATGAGGAGATGTAATCTCATGTTTTGTCCACAGAAACCAACAGGAGAGATCAGAGTCAGAGATTCTCAGTGGTCAGTCTTCCCAGAGTCATCAAACAGACCTGGACTCTATATTCAGTGTATGTGGTCCTGTTATGTACATTTGTTTTTGTTTACCTCAAGTAAAGTTGATCTGTCAATTATTCATTAATGTGTTAATGAGAAAGCATTTCTTCTCTTGCTTAACTTATTTACTTGATTTATTTTAGTTGCTTGAAGAGAAAATGATGACATTTGTGAAGAACGAGCTGAAGATGTTCAAGAAGATTCTTAGTCCAGAACTCACAGAATGCTTTGAGAGTCAGAAGCAGGATGAGGAAGTGGTGGATGCTGAAGATGAGAAGCAGGAGAGCAGTGCCAGAGAGGGGGCTCTGAAGATCACACTGCACGTCCTGAGGAAAATGAACCAGAAGGAGCTTGCTGACACACTGGAGAAATGTAAGATCTGTCTGCCTCATGTTGAATGCTGTTTTATAACATTTAAAAGCTGTAGCTAAAGTACAGCTAAAGTAGCTGTGTAACTCAATGATATTGTCGCAGCCTTAACACAACACCTAGTGACCTCATCAAGTAGCAGCAGGGATGTGTTGTGGTGATTAATTTAGAGAGAGAGAGAGAGAGAGAGACAACATTAATAATACCATCAATAACACCAATATTATTATAATCAGTCACACCAGTCTGTAATGCATTATGAAAACATTTACACATTTATACAGACAGTTAAGGGGATAAATGATTATAATTTAAAATGTTATAACAGTCCTACAATACTGTAGGCATTAAAACAGACGTAACATTAATATCCTCTGTGTTATTTCTAGATTCAGATGATCCTGCTGTGATTTGCCAACGTGAACTCAAATCTAATCTAAAGAAGAAGGTTCAATGTGTATTTGAGGGGATCGCTAAACAAGGAAACCCAACACTTCTCAATAAGATCTACACAGAGCTCTACATCACAGAGGGAGGAACAGGAGAGGTCAATAATGAACATGAACTGAGACAGATTGAGACAACAACCAGGAAACAAGCAAGACCAGAGACTGCAATCAAATGTAACGACATCTTCAAACCCTTAACCGGACAAGACAAACGTATCAGAACTGTGCTGACAAAGGGAGTCGCTGGCATTGGAAAAACAGTCTCTGTCCAGAAGTTCATTCTGGACTGGGCTGAAGGAAAAGCAAATCAGGATGTTCAATTTGTATTTTCATTCCCTTTTCGGGAGCTGAATTTGATGAAAGAGGACAAACACACTTTGATTGAACTTGTCAATCACTTCTCAATGGAAACCAAACAATCAGGAATCTCCATCTACAACAAGTACAAAGTTCTGTTCATCTTTGATGGTCTGGATGAGTGCCGACTGCCCCTAGACTTCCAGAAGAACAAGATCTGTTGGGACGTCACAAAGTCAACCTCAGTGGATGTTCTGCTGACAAATCTCATCAAGGGAAATCTGCTTCCCTCTGCTCTCCTCTGGATAACTACCCGACCTGCAGCAGCCAATAAGATCCCTTCAGGGTGTGTTGACCAGGTGACAGAGGTACGAGGGTTCAATGACCCACAGAAGGAGGAGTACTTCAGGAAGAGATTCAGTGATGAGGACCTGGCCAGCAGAATCATCTCACACATAAAGACATCAAGGAGCCTCCACATCATGTGCCACATTCCAGTCTTCTGTTGGATTTCTGCAACAGTCCTCGAACACATGCTGAAACATAATAGAGAAGAGATGCCCAAGACTCTGACTGAGATGTACACACACCTTGTGGTGTTTCATACCAACCAGAAGAATGAAAAGTATCTTGGGAAAGAAGAGACAGATCCACACTTGAATAACGAGAGCATTCTGTCACTGGGAAAACTGGCTTTTCAACAGCTAGTGAAGGGCAATCTGATTTTCTATGAAAAAGACCTGAAAGAGGCTGGCATTGATGTCAATGAAGCCTCAGTGTACTCAGGATTGTGCACACAGCTCTTTAAAGAGGAATGTGTGCTGTACCAGGACAAGGTGTACTGCTTCGTTCATCTGAGCATTCAGGAGTTTCTGGCTGCTGTGTATGTGTTCCTCTCATTCATCAACAACAATGAGAATCTAATGGACAAACCACAATCAATGTTCAGATACTTTTTCTCGCTGTTCAGAGACAAGCCTGAAGTTACTGAAGTTACTGTCTACAAGAGTGCTGTGGATAAAGCCTTACAAAGTGAGACAGGAAACCTGGACCTTTTCCTCCGCTTCCTTCTGGGCCTCTCACTGGAGTCCAATCAGAAGCACTTACGAGGTCTACTGACAAAGACAAGAAGCAGCTCACAGAGCCATGAAGACACAGTGAACTACATCAAGGAGAAGATCAGGGAGAATCCTTCTCCAGAGAGGAGCATCAATCTGTTCCACTGTCTGAATGAACTGAATGACCATTCTCTAGTGGAGGAGATCCAAAGCTACCTGAGATCAGGAAGTCTCTCAGAACCCAACCTGTCACCTGCACAGTCGTCAGCTCTGGTCTTTGTGTTGCTGACTTCAGAAAAGGAGCTGGATGTGTTTGACCTGAAGAAATACTCCAGATCAGAGGAAGGTCTTCTGAGGCTGCTGCCAGTGGTCAAAGTCTCCAGAGCTGCTCTGTGAGTAAATAAAATGACATATAAGAAGTATTCATCAGGAAGAAATATTATGTTTAGAGAAAATATGTATTATAATATGTATATAATATTATATTGAATAACATATTGAATCAGATATTCAATCTAGTATAACAATATGACCATACAATTCTAGGAGACGGAAGATGAATCTATATGTTGTTTGAGAGAATAAACCTAATGCATCTACCGTTGTCCTTCAACACTACTGGTGTTAAATTAACAGTGTGTTTGTGAAGTCATGATGATCTCTTTGCAGGCTGTCAGGCTGTGGAGTCACAGAGGAAGGCTGTGCTTCTCTGGTCTCAGCTCTGGAGTCAAACCACTCACACCTGAGAGAGCTGGACCTGAGTAACAATGACCTGAAGGATTCAGGAGTGAAGCTGCTCTCTGCTGGACTGGAGGATCCACACTGTAAACTGGAGACTCTGAGGTCAGTATTCCTGTAGTTGGTCAACAAGTGATAACTGTTCACCAGATCCGCATGTGTTTACCAGGCACACATAGTCCACACCATATGTGTTTGGACAGTGAAGCTTACAGTTTTACATTTGGTGCTATGCTCCAGCATTTTGGATTTGAGATGTTTCATATTAGGTGACCTTACAGAATGTCACCTTTTATTTGAGGGTATTTTCATACATATCTGTTTTACCAATTAGAAATTAAAGCACTTTCTGTACGTAGTTCTCCCATTTGAAGAAGTCTTAATTATTTGGACAAATTCACTTATATTGTATTAAAGTAGTCATAAGTTTAGTATTTAGTCCCATGTTCCATGCCTGCAGTGATTACATCAAGCTTGTGATTCTACAAACTTGTTGAATTCATTTGCAGTTTGTCTTGGTTGTGTTTTGGATGATGTTTTTCCAAATAGAAACTGATTGGTGAATAATGTCCTGTCATTTTGGAGTCACTTCACTTGTATTGTCAGTAAGAATAGAATATGTTTCTGAACACTTCTACATTCATGTGGATGCTACCATGATTATGAATAATCATGAATGATTCGTGAATAATGATAAATGAGAAATTTACAGAGGCACAAAGATCAGACCCCCTTTGTTATTGGTGTTATTCTGTATACTTCTGGCCCTTCTTTGGACACTGTGTTAACTAACTAACTAACCAGACGAGCTTCAATGCCATACAACTCTCCTTCCGTGGCCTCCAACTGCTCTTAAATACAAGTAAAACTAAATGCATGCTCTTCAACCGATCGCTGCCTGCACCTGCCCGCCTGTCCAGCATCACTACTCTGGACGGTTCTGACTTAGAATATGTGGACAACTACAAATACCTAGGTATCTGGTTAGACTGTAAACTCTCCTTCCAGACTCACTATAAGCATATCCAATCCAAAGTTAAATCTAGAATTGGCTTCCTATTTCGCAACATAGCATCCTTCACTCATGCTGCCAAACATACCCTCGTAAAACTGACCATCCTACCGATCCTCGACTTCGGCGATGTCATTTACAAAATAGCCTCCAAATACCCTACTCAATAAATTGAATGCAGTCTATCACAGTGCCATCCGTTTTGTCACCAAAGCCCCATATACAGTGGGGAAAAAAGTATTTGATCCCCTGCTGATTTTGTACGTTTGCCCACTGACAAAGAAAGGATCAGTCTATAATTTTAATGGTTTATTTGAACAGTGAGAGACAGAATAACAACAAAAACATCCAGAAAAACTCATGTCAGAAATGTTATAAATTGATTTGCATTTTAATGAGGGAAATAAGTATTTGACCCCTCTCAATCAGAAAGATTTCTGGCTCCCAGGTGTGTTTTATACAGGTAACGAGCTGAGATTAGGAGCACACTCTTAAAGGGAGTGGTCCTAACCGCAACTTTGCTTCTGGTACGCAAGCTGTTTTCATTAGTTCCCCGCATCCAGTGCAAGCGGGAGGGATTGTTAATTCCGCTACCGAACTGCCCCTAATCAAAACCAAACAAAACGGCCTAAACCCAGCTGTCAGAAAACACAGAAAATGTCACTTTTTTCAATGTGTCAATCACTCTCGAGTCATCTGGGACCCGCGGGCTAAGCCCAAGGGACTACTAGGAGGGCACTGGAACATTCGTAGTGTCATTCCAAAAAGTGATCAAATTCAACATCTACTCACAGACTCCAACCTTGACTTCCTCTGCCTCTCAGAGACATGGCTCCATACAAACTCTCCATGTGCTGCTTTGATTGTGCCTGGCTACAATGTTTTCAGGAGAGACAGGATTGAAGGAAGAGGAGGGGGTCTGATGATTTACATTAAAGAACATATCCGATGTAAACAAATTGAGTGGTCATGTGATAATGAACTAGAATGTATTGGCCTGAACGTTACACTGTCTCCCCAAATGTCCTTTACCCTTATTGGAATGTATAGACCACCTTCCACCAAAAGTGTGTTTTTTGATCAGTTTAATAACATGCTTAGGGAATGTGATTTTGGGAAGGAGGTCATCTTAATGGGAGATTTTAATATTAATTATGAAGACAAGTCTTGTAGGAAAACCCTCAAACGGATCACTAATACCTTTGACCTTACACAGCTCGTTAAAGGGCCAACCAGGGTGACTTGTTGCTCTAAAACACAGATTGATTTGGTGTTCAGTAATAAACCAGTGACTAAATCATTCAATATAGTTACTGGGCTATCTGATCATAATTTGACACTTATAGCCAGAAAGTTGTCTAAGAGCAGGTTTAAGCTCTCTACTGTTAGAAAGCCGGATCAACTAAGAATACCTAAGAGCGAATTAAACTATTTTGAAAAAGCAATTAATGGAATTAACTGGAATGATCTCTTGTCCTATACAGACGTGGAAGCTGATAGTGAGGTTTTTCTATCCACAATCCAGGCTACAATAAATGGTTTCCTAAAGAAAATCAAATCCAAACCTGGCCAAAAGAGCACTCTTCCTTGGCTAAATGGAGAAATTTGGAAATTGATGAAAGAACGAGATTATGCTCTAAAAACAGCCCTAAAATCCAAATTAGAGCATGACAGACGTAGGTTTACCATGTTGAGAAATAAGGTGATGAAAGAAATCAGACAGGCCAAGGCAAACTTTTTTATTAACATAATTGGTGAAGCAAAGGGAAATTCTAAATTGATCTGGGAGAATCTAAAAAAGTTAACAGGGAAAGACTATAGTAACACTGCAAAAAGACTAGAAATCATGGTGAATAACAATCTAACACAGGATGCAGTCGAAATAGCAATAGCCTTCAATTCCTACTTTATTGACTCTGTCAGGGTACTGACACAGAACCCCTCCACTGGTTTATTGGGCTCAGTGCTAGTGAATGACGCTCAACCTGTCTTCATCATAAGGGAGGTTTCTGAGTCAAAGGTGAACAAGGTGATTAGCTCACTAAAGAACTCTAAATCCAAAGATGTGTTTGGGCTGGACTCTACCTTTCTTAAAAACTACAAAGAGTCACTCATTGGCCCCATTACTAAGGTCACCAACACATCTATTGGTCTGGGGGTGTTTCCAAGGGTATGGAAGTCAGCCATAATAACGGCCATCTTTAAATCGGGCGACCCTGCTGATGTGAGTAACTACAGGTCCATTAGTACACTACCTGTAGTGTCGAAGGTTGTTGAAAAGTGTGTAGCAGAACAACTGATTTCCCACCTCAACAACAGCCCCTTCACATTACACTCCATGCAGTTTGGCTTCAGAGCGAAACACTCCACAGAAAAGTCCAAGATGGACAAAGGGGGCGTTGTTGGGGCTGTGTTTCTGGACCTAAGGAAGGCTTTCGATACTGTTAACCATGAGATTCTCATCACAAAATTGTCCAAGTTCAACTTTTCCCCCGATGCCTTGAGATGGATGAAATCATACCTTGAAGGCAGAACTCAGTGTGTCAGAGTGAGCAATGAGCTGTCGCCCACTCTTAGTTATGATATGGGCGTGCCCCAAGGGTCAATACTGGGGCCCCTCCTGTTCAGCTTGTACAATAATGATCTGCCTTCCGTCTGCACTGGGTCTGAAGTTCAAATGTATGCAGATGATTCAGTGATATATGTGCATGCAAAGAGCAAACTACAAGCTGCACAAGAACTCACTACTGTAATGGTCCAGGTTACAAAGTGGCTCAGTGACTCGTGTTTGCATCTCAATGTGAAAAAAACTGTTTGCATGTTCTTCACAAAGAGGGCAACAGATGCTACTGAGCCAGATGTCTATGTGTCAGGGGAGAAGCTCCAGGTGGTATCTGATTTTAAGTACCTTGGCATCATACTTGATTCCAACCTCTCTTTTAAAAAGCATGTGAAAAAGGTAATTCAAATAAACAAATTCAACCTAGCTAATTTCCGATTTATACGAAATTGTTTGACCACAGAGGTAGCAAGACTGTACTTCAAATCGATGATACTCCCCCACTTAACATACTGCTTGACTAGTTGGGCCAAAGCTTGCTATACAACATTAAAACCTATTCAGTCTGTCTACAAACAGGCTCTCAAAGTGCTCGATAGGAAGCCCAATAGCCATCATCACTGTTACATCCTCAGAAAGCATGAGCTCCTGAGTTGGGAAAATCTGGTGCAATACACCGACGCATGTCTTGTATTCCAGATCCTAAATGGCCTGGCTCCCCCTCCACTCAGTATTTTTGTTAAACAGAAAACCCAAACATATGGCAGCAGATCCACAAGGTCTGCCATGAGAGGTGACTGTATAGTTCCCTTAAGGAAAAGCACCTTTAGTAAATCTGCTTTCTCTGTGAGAGCGTCCCATGTCTGGAATACACTGCCATCAGACACACATAACTGCACCACATATCACACTTTCACAAATTGCATGAAGACATGGCTAAAGGTCAATCAGATTTGTGAACATAATCACTAGCTGTGTATTACCACTTTCCATGTTGTCTGGTGTCTGGAGCTTGTGAGGTGTGGAAACACTTTGTTGCTTTTATGGATTTTGTCTTGTTGCTTTTTGTTCTATGTTGCTCTGTCTGTATGCTACATCTTGCTTGTTCTATGTTGCTCTGTCTGTATGCTATGTCTTGCTTGTTCTATGTTGCTCTGTCTGTATGCTATGTCTTGCTTGTCCTATGTTACTCTGCATGTGCTCACTGTTCAATGATTGTCTATATTGTAATTGTTTTTAATAACCTGCCCAGGGACTGCGTTTGAAAATTAGCCGGCTGGCTAAAACCGGCACTTTTACTGAAACGTTGATTAATGTGCACTGTCCATGTAAAAATAAAATAAACTCAAACTCAAACTTGTTACCTGTAAAAAAAGACACCTGTCCACAGAAGCAATCAATCAATCAGATTCCAAACTCTCCACCATGGCCAAGACCAAAGAGCTCTCCAAGGATGTCAGGGACAAGATTGTAGACCTACACAAGGCTGGAATGGGCTACACGACCATCGCCAAGCAGCTTGGTGAGAAGGTGACAACATTTGGTGCGATTATTCACAAATGGAAGAAACACAAAAGAACTGTCAATATCCCTCGGCCTGGTGCTCCATGCAAGATCTCACCTCGTGGAGTTGCAATGATCATGAGAACGGTGAGGAATCAGCCCAGAACTCCACGGGAGGATCTTGTCAATGATCTCAAGGCAGCTGGGACCATAGTCACCAAGAAAACAATTGGTAACACACTACGCCGTGAAGGACTGAAATCCTGCAGCGCCCGCAAGGTCCCCCTGCTCAAGAATACATATACATGCCCGTCTGAAGTTTTCCAATGAACATCTGAAAGATTCAGAGGACAACTGGGTGAAAATGTTGTGGTCAGATGAGACCAAAATGGAGCTCTTTGACATCAACTCAACTCACCGTGTTTGGAGGAGGAGGAATGCTGCCTATGACCCCAAGAACACTATCCCCACCGTCAAACATGGGGATGGAACCATTATGCTTTTGGGGGTGTTTTTCTGCTGAAGAAAAATTATAAAAGAAGACGACAGAACTACAACAAAACCCATAGCTACTAAGACATGAAGGGAAATACATGTTTTATTTAATAAAAGAGTTGTTATAATTTCGTTAACTTTAGTAAAGACTGAAGCTACCGTCTCGTTGTGGAGGTATTAGCCAGCCTAGAGGTTAGCCTAGCATCGTGTGACACCGGGAGATAATTGCTTGGGAAGCTTAACGAGTTCGTGTTGCCATGGGGATATCGGTTACGGCTAAGGAGTACTGTCTGCATGGGTAGCTGTGCTGCCTTGGACTTGGTGAGGAAACCTGCATGGAACTGCCATACTTCTCTGAGGGAATATCTACCAATTCGTGAGTAACCACAATGTGAGGTGCTTATTAATTTGGACACGTGTTGTGCACGACTCATTGGGGTTAATTATTTTTTTATTTCTTTTAAAATAAAGGTGAAATAAATAAATAAATTGGTAATGGTGAGAGGTTAGCATGTTTTGCTGTATCCTCTGTTATTGGTAATGGTGAGAGGTTAGCATGTTTTGTTGTAGCCTCTGTTATTGGTAATGGTGAGAGGTTAGCATGTTTTGTTGTAGCTTCTGTAACTTTCTCACTCATTATTATTCATGATTCATTTATGATTTTTCTTAATCATGGCATCATCAGGATGCTTTTAGTAGTGTTTAGAAACATGTTATCTACTCACTTGTAAATAAAATGACTCCAGTCACCATCTGTAATGAACACGATGGGAGACAGAGAGCTGGTTTCAAGCGCAGGGCTCAGCAGGTGTTTATTGTAAAGGACCACAGGAGGAGGCAGGTAGCTGGGTCCAGGGGCAGGCAGAAGGTCATACACAGGGGGTCCAAAAAGGCAACAGTACAGGCAGGGAAACGGCAAAAGGCATCATTAGTGAGGCAGGCAAAAACTATCATTCTCCGGAGGAGTAAATTACGGGAAATGCAGCACTCCGAATAGCCTTGTGTCTCAAAACAAACAACACTTAACAATGATGGGGGTGCAAAGAACTGAACTAAATAGAGTTTGATAATGACATACAGGTGTGTGATCAGAATTCAGGTGACTGGGATCTGGAGAGTGAGCTGCGTTCAGGGGGATCTACGTGTTTGAGAGTGTGAGCTGGAAGCAGACGTTACACCATCCACCATTTTAATATTGGACAAAACACAACCCAAAACACAACGATAACAAACTGCAAAATCAATCAACGAGTTTGAGTCACAAGCTTGATGTAGTCGCTGCGTTCAAGGAATATCGGATCAAATACTCAACTTGTGACTACTTTAAGCCACTATGAGTGAATTGGTCAGAAAACATATGACTTCTTTAAATAGTGGGACTAGATACATAAAGTGCTTTCATTTTTCTAAATGGTGAAACAGATATGTATGAAAATATCCTCAAATAAAAGGTGACATTATATACTGTCACCTTCATATGAAACATTTGATCTGAAATCCAAAATGTTGGAGTACAGAGCCACATTTAAAATGTTTGCTTCACTGTCAAAATAGCTATGGTGTGGACTGTATACTCAATACAATCTAAATCTGATACTTCACTGTCTGTCTTCTGACTGATACTGCTTTTTAAACTGGTCTGGTCAGTCTACTCAAATATTTGTACTATATATGTTTCTATCTGCAGGCAATACTTTGATCATTTGTCATTTTTAATGATGATACATTAATTTACGAATAGATATGTAAGATTTCAGGACACTGATATCTGAAAAAATGTTGAAAAATTATACTGCCACTATTTTCACCACCAAAGCATAGCAGTGTGATTTTAATTTGATTTGACTCTTTGCAGGCTATCAGGCTGTGGAGTCACAGGAGGAAGGCTGTGATTCTCTGATCTCAGCTCTGAGGTCAAACCCCTCACACCTGAGAGAGCTGGACCTGAGTAACAATGACCTGAAGGATTCAGGAGTGAAGCTGCTCTCTGCTGGACTGGGGAATCCCCACTGGCAGACTGGAGACTCTGAGGTCAGTATTCCTGTAGTTGGTCGACAAGTGATAACTCTTCACCCAGATCCACATGTGTTTACCAGACACACATAGTCCACACCATATGTGTTTTGGACAGTGAAGCTTACAGTTTTAAATGTGGTGCTATGCTCCAGCATTTTGGATTTGAGATGTTTCATATTAGGTGACCTTACAGAATGTCACCTTTTATTTGAGGGTATTTTCATGCATATCTGTTTTACCGTTTAGAAATTAAAGCACTTTCTGTACGTAGTTCTCCCATTTGAATAAGTCTTAATTATTCGGACAAATTCACTTATATTGTATTAAAGTTGTCATAAGTTTAGTATTTAGTCCCATATTCCATGCCTGCAGTGATTACATCAAGCTTGTGATTCTACAAACTTGTTGAATTCATTTTTCAGTTTGTCTTGGTTGTGTTTTGGATGATGTTTTTCCTAATAGAAACTGAATGGTGAATAACGTCCTGTCATTTTGGAGTCACTTCACTTGTATTGTCAGTAAGAATAGAAGATGTTTCTGAACACTTCTACATTCATGTGGATGCTACCATGATTATGAATAATCATGAATGATTCGTGAATAATGATAAATGAGAAAGTTACAGAGGCACAAAGATCAGACCCCCTCTGTTACTGGTGTTATTCTGTATACTTCTGGCCCTTCTTTGGACACTGTGTTAACTAACCTCTAGACGAGCTTCAATGCCATACACCTCTCCTTCCGTGGCCTCCAACTGCTCTTAAATACAAGTAAAACTAAATGCATGCTCTTCAACCGATCGCTGCCTGCACCTGCCCGCCCGTCCAGCATCACTACTCTGGATGCTTCTGACTTAGAATATGTGGACACCTACAAATACCTAGGTGTCTGGTTAGACTGTAAACTCTCCTTCCAGACTCACTATAAGCATCTCCAATCCAAAATTAAATCTAGAATTGGCTTCCTATTTTGCAACATAGCATCCTTCACTCATGCTGCCAAACATACCCTTAGAAAACTGACCATCCTACGGATGTCATTTACAAAATAGCCTCCAATACCCTACCATTAAAATTATAGACTGATCATTTCTTTGTCAGTGGGCAAACGTACAAAATCAGCAGGGGATCAAATAAATTTTTCCCCCACTGTACTACCCACCACTGCGACCTGTACACTCTCGTTGTCTGGCCCTCGCTTCATACTCGTCGCCAAACCCACTGGCTCCAGGTCATCTACAAGACCCTGCTAGGTAAAGTCCCCCCTTATCTCCGCTCACTGGTCACCATAGCAGCACCCAACTGTAGCACGCGCTCCAGCAGGTATATCTCTCTGGTCACCCCCAAAGCCAATTCCTCCTTCGGCCGCCTCTTCTTCCAGTGCTCTGCTGCCAATGACTGGAACGAACTACAAAAATCTCTAAAACTGGAAACACTTATCTCCCTCACTAGCTTTAAGCACCAGCTGTCAGAGCAGCTCACAGATCACTGCACCTGTACATAGCCCATCTATAATTTAGCCCAACTACCTCTTCCCCTACTGTATTTATTTATTTAGCTCCTTTGCACCCCATTATTTCTACTTTGCACTTTCTTCCACTGCATATCTACCATTCCAGTGTTTTACTTGCTATATTGTATTTATTTTGCCACCATGGCCTTTTTTTGCCTTTACCTCCCTTATTTGACTTAATTTGCTCACATTGTATATAGACTTATTTTTCTACTGTATTATTGACTGTATGTTTGTGTAATATCCTTGTTTGAACCAAGTATTGAGTTTATTTGTTATAATTAATTGGTGTTATATTTAAAAGATGATTGAATTGCTCCTAAACTGTAATGTTGTTAATGCATTATGCTTTTTGAAGAAATATTTATTTAATGTATAAGTGAATAGTTTGTTTTACTTTGAAGTTTACGTTTTGACCAATAAGGTCGCTTGTTAAGTTGTGGCCAATGGGAGTTGACCTGGTTAACGGGAGGGAAAAAGACATTGATGAAAGGATGGACGTTTTACCTCAGGACGGTTGGTGAAGAAAAATTATAAAAGAAGACGACAGAACTACAACAAAACCCATAGCTACTAAGACATGAAGGGAAATACATGTTTTATTTAATAAAAGAGTTGTTATAATTTCGTTAACTTTAGTAAAGACTGAATCTACCGACTCGTCGTGGAGGTATTAGCCAGCTAGAGGTTAGCCTAGCATCGTGTGACACCGGGAGATAATTGCTTGGGAAGCTTAACGAGTTGGTGTTGCCATGGGGATATCGGTTACTAAGGAGTACTGTCTGCATGGGTAGCTGTGCTGCCTTGGACTTGGTGAGGAAACCTGCATGGAACTGCCATACTTCGCTGAGGGAATATCTACCAAGTCGTGAGTAACCACAATGTGAGGTGCTTAATTTGGACACGGGTTGTGCACGACTCATTGGGGTTTATTATTATTATTTTTTTCTTTTGATGTTGTGTCTGAACATGTATTTGTGTTTGAAAATGTTTTAATACACATATGGAACATTATGTATGTTGCCTTGGTGGAGTCAATAATTGTTTTAATTTAATGCATGGGATGGTTTATCCTGATTCAATAACAGAAACCTATAATCATTTCATCTGAAGTTAATACCCTATTGTCATAACCCTAGATAGTTTACAATAGGAATTCTTATTGGAGATGTCCTTCTCACCTAACATCCCATGCTGCTGAGATACTCTACATATGTTAATGTTGTGAAAGTCATATTCAAGCCTGGTGAGAGGGTTACATTTGTTTAACTCCATGTGTTACTCTGTGTTATATGTGTCGAACTGCTTTGCTTTATCTTGGCCAGGTCGTAATTGTAAATGAGAACTTGTTCTCAACTTGCCTACCTGGTTAAATAAAGGTGAAATAAATAAATAAATTGGTAATGATGAGAGGTTAGCATGTTTTGTTGTAGCCTCTGTTATTGGTAATGGTGAGAGGTTAGCATGTTTTGTTGTAGCCTCTGTTATTGGTAATGGTGAGAGGTTAGCATGTTTTGTTGTAGCCTCTGTTATTGGTAATGGTGAGAGGTTAGCATGTTTTGTTGTAGCCTCTGTTATTGGTAATGGTGAGAGGTTAGCATGTTTTGTTGTGGCCTCTTGTAACTTTCTCACTCATTATGATTCATGATTCATTCATGATTCTTCTTAATCATGGCATCATCAGAATGTAAGTTTTAATTGTGAATCACATACAGTTGAAGTCGGAAGTGTACATACACTTAGGTTGGAGTCATTAAAACGTGTTTTTCAACCACTCCACAAATTTCTTGTTAACAAACTATAGTTTTGGCAAGTCGGTTAGGACATCTACTTTGTGCATGACACAAGTAATTTTTGAAACAATTGATTACAGACAGATTATTTCACTTATAATTCACTGTATCACAATTCCAGTGGGTCAGAAGTTTACATACACTAAGTTGACTGTGCCTTTAAACAGCTTGGAAAATTCCAGAAAATGATGTCATGGCTTTAGAAGCATCTGATAGACTAATTGACATAATTTGGATGTATTTCAAGGCCTACCTTCAAACTCAGTGGCTCTTTGCTTGACATCATGGGAAAATGAAAAGGAATCAGCCAAAATCTCAGCAAAAAAAATTGTAGACCTCCACAAGTCTGCTTCATCCTTGGGAGCAATTTCCAAATGCCTGAAGGTAACACGTTCAATCAATAGTATGCAAGTCTAAACACCATGGGACCACACAGCCATCATACCATCCCAACTGTGAAGCACGGCGGTGGCAGCATCATGTTGTGGGGGTGCTTTGCTGCAGGAGGGACTGGCGCACTTCACAAAATAGATGGAATCATGAGGCAGGAGAATTATGTGGATATATTGAAGCAACATCTCAAGACATCAGTCAGGAAGTTAAAGCTTGGTCACAAATGGGTCTTCCAAATGGAAAATGACCCCAAGCATACTTCCAAAGTTGCGGCAAAATGGATTAAGGACAACAAAGTCAAGGTATTGGAGTGGCCATCACAAAAGCCTGACCTCAATCCTATAGAAAATTTGTGGGCAGAACTGAAAAAGCATGTGCGAGCAAGAGGCCTACAAACCTGACTCAGTTACACCAGCTCTGTCAGGAGGAATGGGCCAAAATTCACCCAACTTATTGTGGGAAGCTTGTGGAAGGCTACCCAAAACGTTTAACCCAAGTTAAACCATTTAAAGGCAATGCTACCAAATACTAATTGAGTGTATGTAAACTTCTGACCCACTGGGAATGTGATGAAAGAAATAAAAGCTGAAATAAATCATTCTCTCTACTATTATTCTGACATTTCACATTCTTAAAATAAAGTGGTGATCCTAACTGACCTAAGACAGGGAATTTTTATTAGGATTAAATGTCAGGAATTGTAAAAATTGAGTTTAAATGCATTTGGCTAAGGTATATGTAAACTTCTGACTTCAACTGTATGTATTAAAATATCCTCAAATAAAAGGTGACATTATATACTGTCACCTCATATGAAACATTTGATGTGAAATCCAAAATGTTGGAGTTTAGAGCCACATTTAAAATGTTATCTTCACTGTCAAAATAGATATGTGTGGACTGTATACTCAATACAATCTAAATCTGATACCTCACTGTCTGTCTTTTGACTGATACTGCTTTTAAACTGGTCTGGTCAGTCTACTCAAATATTTGTATTATACATGTTTCTATCTGCAGGCAAAACTTTGATAATTTGTCATTTTTAATGATGATACATTCATTTACGAATAGATATGAAAGGTTTCAGGACACTGATATCTGAATATGTTGAAAAATGATACTGCCACTATTTTCACCACCAAAGCATAGCAGTGTGATTTTAATATGATTTGACTCTTTGCAGGCTGTCAGGCTGTGGAGTCACAGAGGAAGGCTGTGATTCTCTGGTCTCAGCTCTGAGGTCAAACCCCTCACACCTGAGAGAGCTGGACCTGAGTAACAATGACCTGAAGGATTCAGGAGTGAAGCTGCTCTCTGCTGGACTGGGGAATCCCCACTGTAAACTGGAGACTCTGAGGTCAGTATTCCTGTAGTTGGTCAACAAGTGATAACTGTTCACCAGATCCACATGTGTTTACCAGACACACATAGTCCACACCACATGTGTTTGGACAGTGAAGCTTACAGTTTTACATTTGGTGCTATGCTCCAGCATTTTGGATTTGAGATAGAATGTTTCATATTAAGTGACAGTACAGAATGTCACCTTTTGTTTAAAGGTGTTCATACATATACAGTCGTGGCCACAAGTTTTGAGAATGACACAAATATTAATTTTCACAAAGTCTGCTGCTTCAGTGTCTTTAGATATTTTTGTCAGATGTTACTATGGAATACTGAAGTAGAATTACAAGCATTTCATAAGTGTCAAAGGCTTTTATTGACAATCACATGAAGTTGAAGCAATGAGTCAATATTTGCAGTGTTGACCCTTCTTTTCCAAGACCTCTGCAATCTGCCCTGGCATGCTGTCAATTAACCTCTGGGCCACATCCTGACTGATGGCAGCCCATTCTTGCATAATCAATGCTTGGAGTTTGTCGGAATTTGTGGGTTTTTGTTTGTCCACCTGCCTCTTGAGGATTGACCACAAGTTCTCAATGGGATTAAGGTCTGGGGAGTTTCCTGGCCATGGACCCAAAATATCAATGTTTTGTTCCCAGAGCCACTTAGTTATCACTTTTGCCTTATGGCAAAGTGCTCCATCATGCTGGAAAAGGCATTGTTCGTCACCAAACTGTTCCTGGATGGTTGGGAGAAGTTGCTCTCGGAGGATGTGTTGGTACCATTCTTTATTCATGCTGTGTTCTTTGGCAAAATTGTGAGTGAGCCCACTCCCTTGGCTGAGAAGCAACCCCACACATGAATGGTCTCAGGATGCTTTACTGTTGGCATGACACAGGACTGATGGTAGCTCTCACCTTGCCTTCTCCAGACAAGCTTTTTTCCGGATGCCTCAAACAATCAGAAAGGGGATTCATCAGAAAAAATGACTTACCCCAGTCCTCAGCAATCCAATCCCTGTACCTTTTGCAGAATATCAGTCTGTCCCTGATGTTTTTCCTGGAGAGATGTGGCTTCTTTGCTGCCCTTCTTGACACCAGGCCATCCTCCGAAAGTCTTCGCCTCACTGTGCGTGCAGATGCACTCACACCTGCCTGCTGCCATTTTTGAGCAAGCTCTGTACTGGTGGTGCCCCTATCCCGCAGCTGAATCAACTTTAGGAGACGGTCCTGGCGCTTGCTGGACTTTCTTGGGCGCCCTGAAGCCTTCTTCACAACAATTGAACCGCTCTCCTTGAAGTTCTTGATGATCCGATAAATGGTTGATTTAGGTGCCATCTTACTGTCAGCAATATCCTTGCCTGTGAAGCCCTTTTTGTGCAAAGCAATGATGATGACACGTGTTTCCTTGCAGGTAACCATGTTTGACAGAGGAAGAACAATGATTCCAAGCACCACCCTCCTTTTGAAGCTTCCAGTCATTTATGCAAACACAATCAGCATGACAGAGTGATCTCCAGCCTTGTCCTCGTCAACACTCACACCTGTGTTACCGAGAGAATCACTGACATGATGTCAGCTGGTCCTTTTCTGGCAGGGCTGAAATGCAGTGGAAATGTTTTTTGGGGATTCAGTTCATTTGCATGGCAAAGAGGGACTTGGCAATTATTTGCAATTTATCTGATCACTCTTCATAACATTCTGGAGTATATGCAAATTGCCATCATACAAACTGAGGCAGCAGACTTTGTGAAAATTAATATTTGTGTCATTCTCAAAACTTTTGGCCAAGACTGTATTTTTTACCGTTTAGATATGAAAGCACTTTATGCATCTAAACTCAACAAAAAAAGAAACATCCCTTTTTCAGGACCCTGTCTTTCAAAGATAATTCGTAAAAATCCAAATAACTTCACAGATCTTCATTGTAAAGGGTTTAAGCACTGTTTCCCCATGCTTGTTCAATGAACCATAAACAATTAATGAACATGCACCTGTGGAACGGTCGTTAAGACACTAACAGCTTACAGATGGTAGGCAATGAAGGTCACAGTTATGAAATCTTAGGACACGAAAGAGGCCTTTCTACTGACTCTGAAAAACACCAAAAGAAAGATGCCCAGGGTCCCTGCTCATCTGCGTGAACGTGCCTTAGGCATGCTGCAAGGAGGCACAAGGACTGCAGATGTGGCCAGGGCAATAAATTGCAATGTTCGTACTATGAGACGCCTTAGACAGCGCTACAGGGAGACAGGACGGACAGCTGATCGTCCTCACAGTGGCAGGGTCACGTGTAACAACACCTGCGCAGGATCGGTACATCCGAACATCACACCTGCGGGACAGGTACAGGATGGCAACAACTGCCCGAGTTACACCAGGAATGCACAATCCCTCCATCAGTCCTCAGACTGTCCGCAACAGGCTGAGATAGACTGGACTGAGGGCTTGTAGACCTGTTGTAAGGCAGGTCCTCACCAGACATCACCGGCAACAACGTCACCTATGGGCACAAACCCACCATCGCTGGACCAGACAGGACTGGCAAAAAGTGCTCTTCACTGACGAGTCGAGGTTTTGGCTCACCAGGGGTGATGGTCGGATTCGCGTTTATCGTCGAAGAAATGAGCGTTACACCGAGGCCTGTACTCTGGAGCGGGATCGATTTGGAGGTGGAGGGTCCGTCATGGTCTGGGGCAGTGTGTTACAGCATCACCGGACTGAGCTTGTTGTCATTGCAGGCAATCTCAACGATGTGCGTTACAGGGAAGACATCCTCCTCTCTCATGTGGTACCCTTCCTGCAGGCTCATCCTGACATGACCCTCCAGCATGACAATGCCACCAGCCATACAGCTTGTTCTGTGCGTGATTTCCTGCAAGACAGGAATGTCAGTGTTCTGCCATGGCCAGCGAAGAGCCCGGATCTCAATCCCATTGAGCACATCTGGGACCTGTTGGATCGGAGGGTGAGGGCTAAGGCCATTCCCCCCCAAAATGTCCAGGAACTTGCAGGTGCCTTGGTGGAAGAGTGGGGTAACATCTCACATCAAGAACTGGCAAATCTGGTGCAGTCCATGAGGAGGAGATGCACTGCAGTACTTAATGCAGCTGGTGGCCACACCAGATACTGACTGTTACTTTTGATTTTGACCCCCCTTTGTTCAGGGACACATTATTCCATTTCTGTGAGTCACATGTCTGTGGAACTTGTTCAGTTTATGTCTCAGTTGTTGAATCTTGTTATGTTCATACAAATATTTACACATGTTAAGTTTGATGAAAATAAACGCAAATGACAGTGAGAGGACGTTTCTTTTTTTGCTGAGTTTAGTTCTCCCATTTGAAGAAGTCTTAATTATTTGGACAAATTAATTTAGTCAAAAGTTTAGTGTTGGGTCCAATATTCCATACCTGCAGTGATTACATCAAGCGTGTGATTCTACTAACTTGTTGAATTCATTTCCAGTTTGTCTTGGTTGTGTTTAGGATTATATTTTTCCTAATAGAAACTGAATGGTGAATAATGTCCTGTCATTTTGGAGTCACTTCACTTGTATTGTCAGTAAGAATAGAAGATTTTTCTGAACACTTCTACATTCATGTGGATGCTACCATGATTATGAATAATCAGGAATTAGTCGTGAATAATGAGGAATGAGAAATTTACAGAGGTACAAAGATCATACCCCCTCTGTCATTGGTAATGGTGAGATGTTAGCATGTTCTGTTGTATCCTCTGTTATTGGTAATGGTGAGAGGTTAGCATGTTTTGTTGTAGCCTCTGTTATTGGTAATGGTGAGAGGTTAGCATGTTTTGTTGTAGCCTCTGTATTGGTAATGGTGAGAGGTTAGCATGTTTTGTTGAAGCCTCTGTTATTGGTAATGGTGAGAGGTTAGCATGTTTTGTTGTAGCCTCTGTTATTGGTAATGGTGAGAGGTTAGCATGTTTTGTTGTAGCCTCTGTTATTGGTAATGGTGAGAGGTTAGCATGTTTTGTTGTATCCTCTGTAACTCTCTCACTCATTATTATTCATGATCTTTCTCGATCATGGCAGTCACAGGCTTGATGTAGTCATTGCAGTCAAAGAATATGGGACCAAATACTAATCATTTGATTAATTTAATACACTATGAGTTAATTGGTCAGAAAACATATGACTTCTTTAAATAGGGGGACTAGATACATAAAGTGCTTTCATTTTTCTAAATGGTGAAACATATGTATGAAAATATCCTCAAATAAAAGGTGACATTATATACTGTCACCTCATATGAAACATTTGATCTGAAATCCAAAATGTTGGAGTTTAGAGCGTCATTTAAAATGTTATCTTCACTGTGAAAATAGATATGGTGTGGACTGTATACTCAATACAATCTAAATCTGATACCTCACTGTTTGTCTTTTGACTGATACTGCTTTTAAACTGGTCTGGTCAGTCTACTCAAATATTTGTACTATACATGTTTCTATCTGCAGGCAATACTTTGATCATTTGTCATTTTTAATGATACATTAATTTACGAATAGATATGGAAGGTTTCATATGTTGAAAAATTATACTGCTACTATTTTCACCACCAAAGAATAGCAGTGTGATTTTAATATGATTTGACTCTTTGCAGGCTGTCAGGCTGTAAACTCAGAAAGACATCCTGTAAAGTGTTGGCCTCAGTTCTCAGTTCAAACCCCTCACACCTGAGAGAGCTGGACCTGAGTAACAATGACCTGAAGGATTCAGGAGTGAAGCTGCTCTCTGCTGTACTGGGGAATCCCCACTGTAAACTGGAGACTCTGAGGTCAGTATTATCAGATATGAAAGTACTTTATGCATGTAGTTCTCCCATTTGAAAAAGTCGTAATTATTCGGACATATTACTTATAGTGTATTAAAGTAGTCATAAGTTTAGCATGTTGTCCCATATTCCATGCCCGCTGTCACGTTTCTCTAAGACAGAACCCAGAAGCAGACCAGGACAAGGTGAGTAAAATGAAGGTGAGTATTTATTGGTAGTCTTGATGTGTAATTTGAGTGATCCAGGAGACGGAGCGGCAGCGGAGGTGAGTTGATGAGAGTAGATGGGTGGATTCAATGACGTCACTGTATCCACCGACGGCCAGGTAAGGGAGTTGAATGTTCCGGGAGGATGACTGTAGACAGAGTAAACGGGGGGGGGAGTAACCAGTAACAAGAACAAAACAACAAGACTAGCTCAGGAAACATGAGGCTGTTCGTTGCTAACGATCCAGCAGGGAATAGATGTCAGCTCAGGGCTTATGAAGAGGTGATGATCAGGACCAGGTGTGCAGAAGGTTGATGAGATGCAGGTGTAGGGTAATCACTAGATCTCCCGCCTAACTTCGTCGCCTAGCAACCAGATAGGTTTCTGAACGCACCCTTAGACTCCAAACAGAAAACAGTCAGCTCAGGCAGAAACAGACTCAGGAAGCGGGATTCCTGACACCTGCAGTGAGGCTTGTGATTCTACTAACTTGTTGAATTCATTTGCAGTTGGTCTTGGTTGTGTTTTGGATGATGTTTTTCCTAATAGAAACTGAATAGTAAATAATGTCCTGTCATGTTGGAGTCACTTCACTTCTATTGTCAGTGACTTCTACATTCATGTGGATACTACCATGATTATGAATAACCATGAATGAATCGTGAATGATGATAAATGAGAAACGGAGGCACAAAGATCAAACCCCCTCTGTTATTGGTAATGGTGAGAGGTTAGCATGTTTTGTTGTAGCCTCTGTTATTGGTAATGGTGAGAGGTTAGCATGTTTTGTTGTAGCCTCTGTTATTGGTAATGGTGAGAGGTTAGCATGTTTTGTTGTATCCTCTGTTATTGGTAATGGTGAGAGGTTAGCATGTTTTGTTGTAGTCTCTGTTATTGGTAATGGTGAGAGGTTAGCATGTTTTGTTGTAGCCTCTGTTATTGGTAATGGTGAGAAGTTAGCATGTTTTGTTGTAGCCTCTGTTATTGGTAATGGAGAGAGGTTAGCATGTTTTGTTGTAGCCTCTGTTATTGGTAATGGTGAGAGGTTAGCATGTTTTGCTGTAGCCTCTGTTATTGGTAATGGTGAGAGGTTAGCATGTTTTGTTGTAGTCTATGTTATTGGTAATGGTGAGTGGTTAGCATGTTTTGTTGTAGCCTCTGTTATTGGTAATGGTGAGAGGTTAGCATGTTTTGTTGTAGCCTCTGTTATTGGTAATGGTGAGAGGTTAGCATGTTTTGTTGTAGCCTCTGTTATTGGTAATGGTGAGAGGTTAGCATGTTTTGTTGTAGCCTCTGTTAATGGTAATGGTGAGAGGTTAGCATGTTTTGTTGTAGTCTCTGTTATTGGTAATGGTGAGAGGTTAGCATGTTTTGTTGTAGCCTATGTTATTGGTAATGGTGAGAGGTTAGCATGTTTTGTTGTAGCATCTGTTATTGGTAATGGTGAGAGGTTAGCATGTTTTGTTGTAGCCTCTGTTATTGGTAATGGTGAGAGGTTAGCATGTTTTGTTGTAGCCTCTGTTATTGGTAATGGTGAGAGGTTAGCATGTTTTGCTGTAGCCTCTGTTATTGGTAATGGTGAGAGGTTAGCTTGTTTTGTTGTAGCCTCTGTTATTGGTAATGGTGAGAGGTTAGCTTGTTTTGTTGTAGCCTCTGTTATTGGTAATGGTGAGAGGTTAGCATGTTTTGTTGTAGCCTCTGTTATTGGTAATGGTGAGAGGTTAGCTTGTTTTGTTGTAGCCTCTGTTATTGGTAATGGTGAGAGGTTAGCTTGTTTTGTTGTAGCCTCTGTTATTGGTAATGGTGAGAGGTTAGCATGTTTTGTTGTAGCCTCTGTTATTGGTAATGGTGAGAGGTTAGCATGTTTTGTTGTAGCCTCTGTTATTGGTAAGGGTGAGAGGTTAGCATGTTTTGTTGTAGCCTCTGTTATTGGTAATGGTGAGAGGTTAGCATGTTTTGTTGTATCCTCTGTTATTGGTAATGGTGAGAGGTTAGCAGGTTTTGTTGAAGCCTCTGTAACTTTCTCACTAATTATTGTTCATGATCTTTCTCAATCATGGCAGTCACAAGCTTGATGCAGTCAAAGAATATGGAACCAAATAGTAAACTTTTGACTAATTTAATACACTATGAGTGAATTGGTCAGGAAACATATGACTTCTTTAACCTCTCTAGGGCAGGTGGCACCAAATCGTCCCACCTACGTAACAGCCAGTGTAATCCTGTGGCGCGTTATTCAAAAACCTCAAAAATGCAAAAACTTCAATTTCTCAAACATATGACTATTTTACACCATTTTAAAGACAAGACTCTCGTTAATCTAACCACACTGTCCGATTTCAAAAAGGCTTTACAACGAAAGCAAAACATTAGATTATGTCAGCAGAGTACCCAGCCAGAAATAATCAGACACCCATTTTTCAAGCTAGCATATAATGTCACATAAACCCAAACCACAGCTAAATGCAGCACTAACCTTTGATGATCTTCATCAGATGACAAACCTAGGACATTATGTTATACAATGCATGCATGTTTTGTTCAATCAAGTTCATATTTATATCAAAAACCAGCTTTTTACATTAGCATGTGACTAGCATGTGACTAGCATTCCCACCGAACACTGCCGGTGAATTTACTAAATTACTCACGATAAACATTCACAAAAAGCATAACAATTCTTTTAAGAATTATAGATACAGAACTCCTCTATGCACTCGATATGTCAGATTATAAAATAGCTTTTTAGGTGAAAGCACATTTTGCAATATTCTGAGTAGATAGCCCAGCATCACAGGGCTAGCTATTTAGACACCCAGCAAGTTTAGCACTCACCAAAGTCAGATTTACTATAAGAAAAATGTTATTACCTTTGCTGTCTTCGTCAGAATGCACTCCCAGGACTTCTACTTCAATAACAAATGTTGGTTTGGTTCAAAATAATCCATCGTTATATCCAAACAGCGGCGTTTTGTTCGTGCGTTCAAGACACTATCCGAAAGGGTAAAGAAGGGTTACGAGCATGGCGCAATTCGTGACAAAAAAATTCTAAATATTCCATTACCGTACTTCGAAGCATGTCAACCGCTGTTTAAAATCCATTTTTATGCCATTTTTCTCATAAAAAAGCGATAATATTCCGACCGGTAATCTGCGTTTAGGTAAACAGACGAAAGAAATTAAAGCATGGGGTCGACTCGGGCACGCGCCTAAGCCCATAGTACTCTGATCGGCCAATTGCCAAAAGCGATAATGTGTTTCAGCCAGAGGCTGCCTCGATATCGTTCAGCTTTTTCCCGGGCTGTGAGAGCCTATGGGAGCCGTAGGAAGTGTCACGTTATTGCACAGATCCTGAGTCTTCAATAAAAAGAGCCAAGATGAAACACTACTTCTCAGACAGGCCACTTCCTGCATGAAATCTTCTCAGGTTTTTGCCTGCCATAGGAGTTCTGTTATACTCACAGACACCATTCAAACAGTTTTAGAAACTTTAGGGTGTTTTCTATCCAAAGCCAATAATGATATGCATATTCTAGTTACTGGGTAAGAGTAGTAACCAGATTAAATCGGGTATGTTTTTTATCCGGCCGTGTCAATACTGCCCCCGAGCCCTAACAGGTTAAATAGGGGGACTAGATAGATAAAGTGCTTTTATTATTCTAAATGGTGAAACAGATATGTATGAAAATATCCTCAAATAAAAATACATGTTTCTATCTGCATGCAAAACTTTGATCATTTGTAATTTATATTATGATACATTAATTTATGAATAGATATGGAAGGTTTCAGGACACTGATATATCTGAATATGTTGAAGAAATATACTGCCACTATTTTCACCACCAAAGAATATCAGTGTGATTTTAATATGATTTGACTCTTTGCAGGCTGTCAGGCTGTCTAGGCCACTGCCATCCTGTGGCGCGATTTTCAAAATCTTCAAAATCCTATTACTTCAATTTCTCAAACATATGACTATTTTACAGCCATTTAAAGATAAGACTCTCGTTAATCTAACCACACTGTCCGATTTCAAAAAAGGCTTTACAACGAAAGCAAAACATTAGATTATGTCAGCAGAGTACCAAGCCAGAAATAATCAGACACCCATTTTTCAAGCCAGCATACAATGTCACCAATACCCAGAAGACAGCTAAATGCAGCACTCACCTTTGATGATCTTCATCAGATGACAACCCTAGGACATTATGTTATACAATACATGCATGTTTTGTTCAATCAAGTTCATATTTATATCAAAAACCAGCTTTTTACATTAGCATGTGACGTTCAGAACTAGCATACCCCCCGCAAACTTCCGGGGAATTCGCTAACATTTTACTAAATTACTCACGATAAACGTTCACAAAAAGCATAACAATTATTTTAAGAATTATAGATACAGACCTCCTCTATGCACTCGATATGTCCGATTTTAAAATAGCTTTTTGGTGAAAGCACATTTTGCAATATTCTAAGTACATAGCCCAGGCATCACGGGCTCGCTATTTAGACACCCGGCAAGTTTAGCACTCACCATAATCATATTTACTATTGATAAAAATGTCATTACCTTTTGTTGTCTTCGTCAGAATGCACACCCAGGACGTCTACTTCAATAACAAATGTTGGTTTGGTCCAAAATAATCCATCGTTATATCCGAATAGCGGCGTTTTGTTCGTGCGTTCCAGACACTATCCGAAATAGTAAAGAAGTGTCGCGCGCTTGGCGCAATTCCTGACAATAAAATTCAAAGTATTCCATTGCCGTACGTCGAAGCATGTCAACCGCTGTTTAAAATCAATTTTTACGTCATTTTTCTCGTAGAAAAGCGATAAAATTCCGACAGGGAATCTCCTTTTCGGCAAACAGAGGAAAAAATCCCAAAGGCGGGGGCGGTCGGGGTCACGCGCATAAGCTAGTGTCTCTTGATGGGCCACTTGAGAAAGGCGATAATGTGTTTCAGCCTGGGGCTGGAATGACGACATTCTCTTTTTTCCCGGGCTCTGAGAGCCTATGGACGACGTGGGAAGTGTCACGTTAGAGCAGAGATCCTTAGTAAATGATAGAGATGGCAAAGAAGTTCCAGAAATGGTCAGACAGGCCACTTCCTGTAAAGGAATCTCTCAGGTTTTGACCTGCCATTTGAGTTCTGTTATACTCACAGACACCATTCAAACAGTTTTAGAAAATTTAGGGTGTTTTCTATCCATATGTAATAAGTATATGCATATTCTAGTTACTGAGTAGGAGTGGTAACCAGATTAAATCGGGTATGTTTTTTATCCAGCCGTGTCAATGCTGCCCCCTAGCCCTAACAGGTTAATCTAACCACACTGTCCGATTTCAAAAAGGCTTTACAACGAAAGCAAAACATTAGATTATGTCAGCAGAGTACCAAGCCAGAAATAATCAGACACCCCATTTTTCAAGCCAGCATATAATGTCACCAAAACCCAGAAGACAGCTAAATGCAGCACTCACCTTTGATGATCTTCATCAGATGACAACCCTAGGACATTATGTTATACAATACATGCATGTTTTGTTCAATCAAGTTCATATTTATATCAAAACCACAGCTTTTTACATTAGCATGTGACGTTCAGAACTAGCATACCCCCCGCAAACTTCCGGGGAATTCGCTAACATTTTACTAAATTACTCACGATAAACGTTCACAAAAAGCATAACAATTATTTTAAGAATTATAGATACAGACCTCCTCTATGCACTCGATATGTCCGATTTTAAAATAGCTTTTTGGTGAAAGCACATTTTGCAATATTCTAAGTACATAGCCCAGGCATCACGGGCTCGCTATTTAGACACCCGGCAAGTTTAGCACTCACCATAATCATATTTACTATTATAAAAGTTTCATTACCTTTTGTTGTCTTCGTCAGAATACACACCCAGGACTGCTACTTCAATAACAAATGTTGGTTTGGTCCAAAATAATCCATCGTTATATCCGAATAGCGGCGTTTTGTTCGTGCGTTCCAGACACTATCCGAAATAGTAAAGAAGTGTCACGCGCATGGCGCAATTCGTGACAATAAAATTCTAAGTATTCCATTACCGTACTTCGAAGCATGTCAACCGCTGTTTAAAATCAATTTTTACGACATTTTTCTCGTAGAAAAGCGATAATATTCCGACAGGGAATCTCCTTTTCGGCAAACAGAGGAAAAAATCCCAAAGGCGGGGGCGGTCGGGGTCACGCGCATAAGCTAGTGTCTCTTGATCGGCCACTTGAGAAAGGCGATAATGTGTTTCAGCCTGGGGCTGGAATGACGACATTCTGTTTTTTCCCGGGCTCTGAGCGCCTATGGACGACGTGGGAAGTGTCACGTTAGAGCAGAGATCCTTAGTAAATGATAGAGATGGAAAAGGAAGTTCAAACAAATGGTCAGACAGGCCACTTCCTGTAAAGGAATCTCTCAGGTTTTGACCTGCCATTTGAGTTCTGTTATACTCACAGACACCATTCAAACAGTTTTAGAAAATTTAGGGTGTTTTCTATCCATATGTAATAAGATATATGCATATTCTAGTTACTGGGTAGGAGTGGTAACCAGATTAAATCGGGTATGTTTTTTATCCAGCCGTGTCAATGCTGCCCCCTAGCCCTAACAGGTTAATCTAACCACGTTTTACGATTTCAAAAAGGTTTTACGGCGAAAGCATAAATTTAGAGTTATGTTAGGACAGTACATTTACAAGAGATGTGTGTAATGTTTTGTCAATTCAAAGACAGGGTCACCAAAACCATAAAACCAGCTAAAATGATGCACTAACCTTTTACAATCTCCATCAGATGACACTCCTAGGACATTATGTTAGACAATGCATGCATTTTTAGTTCTATCAAGTTCATATTTATATCCAAAAAACAGCGTTTTACTATGGCATTGATGTTGAGGAAATCGTTTCCCTCCAATAACCGGCAGTCAAGTCAGCACCACAAATTAAATAATTAAAATTAGAAAACATTGGTAAAATATTATATTGTCATCTAAAGAATTATAGATTTACATCTCTTGAACGCAATCAACTTGCCAGATTTAAAAATAACCTTACTGGGAAATCACACTTTGCAATAATCTGAGCACTGCGCCCAGAAAAATACGCGTTGCGATACAGACTAGACGTCATGTTGGGGAGATCTAAAATCGAAAATACTATGTAAATAATCCATTACCTTTGATTCTCTTCATCAGATGTCACTTCCAGGTATCACAGGTCCATAACGAATGTAGTTTTGTTCAAAAAAGCTCATCATTTATGTCCAAAAATCTCCGTCTTGTTAGCACATGATCTAAGCCAGCCGGACTTCTCGTCATGAACGAGGGGAAAAAATATATTTACGTTCGTTCAAACATGTCAAACGTTGTATAGCATAAATCATTAGGGCCTTTTTTAACCAGAACATGAATAATATTCAAGGTGGACGAATGCATACTCTTTTATAACGTATTGGAACGAGGGTACCCAACATGAACTCGCGCGCCAGGTGTCTAATGGGCCATCATCGTTCCATGGCTCTTGTTCGGTCAGATCTCCCTCCAGAAGACTCAAAACACTTTGTAAAGGCTGGTGACATCTAGTGGAAGCAATAGGAAGTGCCAAAATATTCCTCAGCCCCTGTGTTTTTCCTGTCAGAAAATGTCTCAGGGTTTTGCCTGCCAAATGAGTTCTGTTATACTCACAGACACCATTCAAACAGTTTTGGGTGTTTTCTATCCATATGTAATAAGTATATGCATATTCTAGTTACTGGGTAGGAGTGGTAACCAGATTAAATCGGGTATGTTTTTTTATCCAGCCGTGTCAATACTGCCCCCTAGCCCTAACAGGTTAACTAGGCAAGTCAGCTAAGAACAAATTCTTATTTTCAATGACAGCTTAGGAACAGTGGGTTAACTGCCTTATTCAGGGGCAAGACGACAGTTTTGTACCTTTTCAGCTCGGGGATTTGAACTTGCAACCTTTCAGTTACTAGCTCAACACTCTAACCACTAGGCTACCCTTCCGCCCCTATCTATCCTGATTGCCTAGTCACTTTTACCCCTACCTACATGTGGATATTCCCTCAATTACCTCAACTACCTGGTACCCCTGCACATTGACTCAGTACTGGTACTCCTTATAGTCTCATTATTACCTCAACTACCTGGTACCCCTGCACATTGTATTGGTACTCCTTATAGTCTCATTATTACCTCAACTACCTGGTACCCCTGCACATTGACTCAGTACTGGTACTCCTTATAGTCTCATTATTACCTCAACTACCTGGTACCCCTGCACATTGACTCAGTACTGGTACTCCTTATAGTCTCATTAATACCTCAACTACCTGGTACCCCTGCACATTGACTCAGTACTGGTACTCCTTATAGCGTAATTATTGTTATGTAGTGTTACTATTTCCTTTTTTTAATTTACAAGGTATAAAGTCAACGTAGCAAGTCTGGTGAACAGGGCAGAGCTCCATATCCGCAGGCAGACCAGCAGAAACTGGATCAGCAGCACTACAAGGTATAATGTCTGGTGGACAGGTCAGAGTTCATATCCTCAGTCAGACCAGTAGAAACTGGATCAGCAGCACTACAAGGTATCACGTCTGGTGGACAGGTCAGAGTTCATATCCTCAGTCAGACCAGTAGAAACTGGATCAGCAGCACTACAAGGTATCACGTCTGGTGGACAGGTCAGAGTTCATATCCTCAGTCAGACCAGTAGAAACTGGATCAGCAGCACTACAAGGTATCACGTCTGGTGAACAGGTCAGAGTTCATATCCTCAGTCAGACCAGTAGAAACTGGATCAGCAGCACTACAAGGTATCACGTCTGGTGGACAGGTCAGAGTTCATATCCTCAGTCAGACCAGTAGAAACTGGATCAGCAGCACTACAAGGTATCACGTCTGATGGACAGGTCAGAGTTCATATCCTCAGTCAGACCAGTAGAAACTGGATCAGCAGCACTACAAGGTATCACGTCTGGTGGAGCATGTATCAATACTGATAGGATGGAAAGAAAGGGAGCTCTACTCTCAGATCAGTTTCTCCATTCAAATCTTTCCTTAACATTATAATTAGTTCACATACTGACCACGGATCAGCTTCTATTATCACCTATGGCTGCAAGTATTAAGGAGGCTTATTCTAATGCTTACCCAATAAAAATGCACTAAATCCCAGATTTGGCACATCATTGTGTTCATGTTAGGATACACATCATGACATATATTGACACAAATTACAGACAGTGGCCTACAATTAGCAAAATATAACTTAAAACCTGTTGAGGACCCCTTCGAGATAGGATCCCGTTAACGGCAAAAATAGCAAAAATATCATACTTTCAATTTCTCAAACATACGACTATTTTACACCATTTTAAAGATACACTTCTCCTTAATGTAACCACATTGTCCGATTTCAAAAAGGCTTTACAGTGAAAGCAAAACATTAGATTATGTTAGGAGAGTACATAGACAAAAATAACCACACAGCCATTTTCCAAGCAAGAAGATACAGTGGGGCAAAAAAGTATTTAGTCAGCGACCAATTGTGCAAGTTCTCCCACTTAAAAAGATGAGAGGCCTGTAATTTTCATCATAGGTACACGTCAACTATGACAGACAAAATGAGAAAAAAAATCCAGAAAATCACATTGTAGGATTTTTAATTAATTTATTTGCAAATTATGGTGTACTACTGATTTCTCTGAGAGGCAGATATATATTATTACTGTATTAAACCTAGCAGTACTACTGATTTCTCGGAGAGTGAGGCAGATATATATTATTACTGTGTTAAACCTAGCAGTACTACTGATTTCTCTGAGAGTGAGACAGATATATATTATTACTGTGTTAAATCTAGCAGTACTACTGATTTCTCTGAGAGGCAGATATATATTATTACTGTGTAAAACCTAGCAGTACTACTGATTTCTCTGAGAGGCAGATATATATTATTACTGTGTTAAATCTAGCAGTACTACTGATTTCTCTGAGAGGCAGATATATATTATTACTGTGTAAAACCTAGCAGTACTACTGATTTCTCAGAGAATGAGACAGATATATATTATTACTGTATTAAACCTAGCAGTACTACTGATTTCTATGAGAATGAGACAGATATATATTATTACTGTATTAAACCTAGCAGTACTACTGATTTCTCAGAGAATGACACAGATATACATAAAGCATTTTGAAAAAAAAAACATTTGACTCTCTTAAATGAAACATCAAATGATACATTATAAACAGACACATGTCGGTCATTGAAAAATTGCATGCCATGATTAGGGAGATAGGGCAGGTGGCACCAAATCGTCCCACCTACGTAACAGCCAGTTGAATCCTGTGGCGCGATATTCAAATACCTTAGAAATGCTATTACTTCAATTTCTCAAACATATGACTATTTTACAGCATTTTAAAGACAAGACTCTCGTTAATCTAACCACACTGTTCGATTTCAAAAAGGCTTTAAAACGAAAGCAAAACATTAGATTATGTCAGCAGAGTACCCAGCCAGAAATAATCAGACACCCATTTTTCAAGCTAGCATATAATGTCACAAAACCCCAGAAGACAGCTAAATGCAGCACTAACCTTTGATGATCTTCATCAGATGACACTCCTAGGACATTATGTTATACAATACATGCATGTTTTGTTCAATCAAGTTCATATTTATATCAAAAACCAGCTTTGTACATTAGCATGTGACGTTCAGAACTAGCATACCCACCGAACACTTCCGGTGAATTTACTAAATTACTCACGATAAACGTTCACAAAAAACATAACAATTATTTTAAGAATTATAGATAGAGAACTCCTTTATGCAATTGCGGTGTCCGATTTTAAAATAGCTTTTCGGTGAAAGCACATTTTGCAATATTCTGAGTAGATAGCCCGGCCATCATGGCTAGATGTTTTGACACCCACCAAGTTTGGCACTCACCAAACTCAGATTTACTATAAGAAAAATTGGATTACCTTTGCTGTTCTTCGTCAGAATGCACTCCCAGGACTTCTACTTCAACACCCAATGTTGTTTTGGTTCCAAATAATCCATAGTTATATCCAAATTGCTGCGTTTTGTTCTTGCGTTCAAGACACTATCCGAAGGGTGAAGCGCCGGCGCATATCGTGACAAAAAATGTCAAAATATTCCATTACCGTACTTCGAAGCATGTCAAACGCTGTTTAAAATCAACTTTTATGCAATTTTTCTCGTAAAATAGCGATAATATTCCGACCGGGAGACCTGTCAGTGTTTTCGTTGAAACACTGACAGTTGAAAATGGAGTCTTCACATGCATGCGCGCGCCCGTGTCATTGTTCTCAGAGCGACCACTTTCCAAATGCGCTACTGTTTTTCGCCCAGGGACTGCAGAGTCATCATTCCCCGTTCTGGCGCCTTCTGAGAGCCTATGGGAGCCTTAGAAAGTGTCACGTTACAGCAGAGATCCTCTATTTTCCATAAAGAGGCTATAGAAAGACAAGAAATGGTCAGAGAGGGCACTTCCTGTATGGAATCTTCTCAGGTTTTGGCCTGCCATATGAGTTCTGTTATACTCACAGACACCATTCAAACAGTTTTAGAAACTTTAGGGTGTTTTCTATCCACATCTACTAATTATATGCATATTCTAGTTTCTGGGCAGGAGTAATAACCAGATTAAATCGGGTACGTTTTTTATCCGGCCGTGAAAATACTGCCCCCTATCCTAAACAGGTTAATGCCCCCCTTGCCTGGTCTGTGAGTTTTGGTGGGCGGCCCTCTCTTGGTAGGTTTGTTGTGGTGCCATATTCTTTCCATTTTTTAATAATGGATTTAATGGTGCTCCGTGGGATGTTCAAAGTTTCTGATATTTTTTTATAACCCAACCCTGATCTGTACTTCTCCACAACTTTGTCCCTGACCTGTTTGGAGAGCTCCTTGGTCTTCATGGTACCGCTTGCTTGGTGGTGCCCCTTGCTTAGTGGTGTTGTAGACTCTGGGGCCTTTCAGAACAGGTGTATATACACTGAGATCATATGACAGATCATGTGACACTTAGATTGCACACATGTGGAGTTTATTTAACTAATGATGTGACTTCTGAAGGTAATTGGTTGCACCAGATATTATTTATGGGCTTCATAGCAAAGGGGGTGAATACATATGCACGCACCACTTTTCTGTTTTTAACTTTATTTTTTAAACAAGTCATTTTTTTTATTTCTCTTGACCAATTTGGACTATTTTGTGTTTGTCCATTACATGAAATCCAAATAAAATCAATTTAAATTACAGGTTGTAATGCAACAAAATGGGAAAAACGCCAAGGGGATGAATACTTTTGCAAGGCACTGTAGTTCTACCATTTGAAGAAGTCTTAATTATTTGGACAAATTCACTTATATTGTATTAAAGTAGCCATAAGTTTAGTATTTGGTCCCATATTCCATGCCTGCAGTGATTACATCAAGCTTGTGATTCTACTAACTTGTTGAATTCATTTGCAGTTTGTTTTGATTGTATTTTAGTTAATGTTTTTCCTAATAGAAACTGATTGGTGAATAATATCCTGTCATTTTGGAGTCACTTCACTTGTATTGTCAGTAAGAATAAGAATGATTCAAGAATGATGATGAATGAGAAAGTTACAGAGGCACAAGGATCATACCCCCTCTGTTATTGGAAACGGTGAGAGGTTAGTATGTTTTGTTGTATCCTCTGTTGTTGGTAATGGTGAGAGGTTAGCATGTTTTGTTGTAGCCTCTGTTATTGGTAATGGTGAGAGGTTAGCCTGTTTTGTTGTAACCTCTGTTATTGGAAATGGTGAGAGGTTAGCATGTTTTGTTGTAGCCTCTGTTATTGGTAATGGTGAGAGGTTAGCATGTTTTGTTGTAGCCTCTGTTATTGGTAATGGTGAGAGGTTAGCATGTTTTGTTGTAGCCTCTGTTATTGGTAATGGTGAGAGGTTAGCATGTTTTGTTGTAGTCTCTGTTATTGGTAATGGTGAGAGGTTAGCATGTTTTGTTGTAGCCACTGTTATTGGTAATGGTGAGAGGTTAGCATGTTTTGTTGTAGCCTCTGTTATTGGTAATGGTGAGAGGTTAGCATGTTTTGTTGTAGCCTCTGTTATTGGTAATGGTGAGAGGTTAGCATGTTTTGTTGTAGTCTCTGTTATTGGTAATGGTGAGAGGTTAGCATGTTTTGTTGTAGCCTCTATTATTGGTAATGGTGAGAGGTTAGCATGTTTTGTTGTAGCCTCTTTTATTGGTAATGGTGAGAGGTTAGCATGTTTTGTTGTAGCCTCTGTTATTGGTAATGGTGAGAGGTTAGCATGTTTTGTTGTAGCCTCTGTTATTTGAAATGGTGAGAGGTTAGCATGTTTTGTTGTAGCCTCTGTTATTGGTAATGGTGAGAGGTTAGCATGTTTTGTTGTAGCCTCTGTTATTGGTAATGGTGAGAGGTTAGCATGTTTTGTTGTATCCTCTGTTATTGGTAACTGTGAGAGGTTAGCATGTTTTGTTTTAGCCTCTGTTATTGGTAATGGTGAGAGGTTAGTATGTTTTGTTGTAGCCTCTGTTATTAGTAATGGTGAGAGGTTAGCATGTTTTGTTGTCGCCTCTGTTATTGGTAATGGTGAGAGGTTAGCATGTTTTGTTGTAGCCTCTGTTATTGGTAATGGTGAGAGGTTAGCATGTTTTGTTGTAGCCTCTGTTATTGGTAATGGTGAGAGGTTAGCATGTTTTGTTGTAGCTTCTGTTATTGGTAATGGTGAGAGGTTAGCATGTTTTGTTGTAGCCTCTGTTATTGGTAATGGTGAGAGGTTAGCATGTTTTGTTGTAGCTTCTGTTATTGGTAATGGTGAGAGGTTAGCATGTTTTGTTGTAGCCTCTGTTATTGGTAATGGTGAGAGGTTAGCATGTTTTGTTGTAGCTTCTGTTATTGGTAATGGTGAGAGGTTAGCATGTTTTGTTGTAGCTTCTGTTATTGGTAATGGTGAGAGGTTAGCATGTTCTGTTGTGGCCTCTAACTTTCTCACTCATTCTGATTCATGATTTATTCATGATTTTTCTTAATCATGGCATCATCAGAATTTAATTTTTAATCGTCAATCACATACAGTTGAAGTCAGAAGTTTACATACACTTAGGTTGGAGTCATTAAAACGTGTTTTTGAACCTCTCACAAATTTCTTGTTAACAAACTATATAGTTTTGGCAAGTCGGTTAGGACATTACTTTGTGCATGACACAAGTAATTTTTGAATCAATTGTTTACAGACAGATTATTTCACTTATAATTCACTGTATCACAATTCCAGTGAGTCAGAAGTTTACATACACTAAGTTGACTGTGCCTTTAAACAGCTTGGAAAATTCCAGAAAATTAAGTTATGGCTTTAGAAGCATCTGGTAGGCTAATTGACATCATTTGGATGTATTTCAAGGCCTACCTTCAAACTCAGTGCCTCTTTACTTGACATCATGGGAAAATGAAAAGAAATCAGCCAAGATCTCAGAAAAAAAATTGTAGACCTCCACAAGTATGGTTCATCCTTGGGAACAATTTCCAATCGCCTGAAGGTAACACGTTCATCTGTTCAAACAATAGTACTTAAGTATAAACACCATGGGACCACACAGCCGCCATAACGCTCAGGAAGGAGACACGTTCTGTCTCCTAGAGATTAACTTACTTTGGTGCAAATCAATCCCAGAACAACAGCAAAGGACCTTGTGAAGATGTTGGAGGAAACAGGTACAAAAGTATCTATATCCACAGTAAAACGAGTCCTATATCGACATAATCTGAAAGGTTGCTCAGCAAGGAAGAAGCCACTGCTCCAAAACCACCATAAAAAAGCCAGACTACAGTTTGCAACTGCACATGGGGACAAAGATCGTACTTAGCCACATTTAAAATGTTTGCTTCACTGTCAAAATAGCTATGGTGTGGACTGTATACTCAATACAATCTAAATCTGATACCTCACTGTCTGTCTTTTGACTGATACTGCTTTTAAACTGGTCTGGTGAGTCTACTCAAATATTTGTACTATACATGTTTCTATCTGCAGGCAATACTTTGATCATTTGTCATTTTTAATGATGATACATTAATTTACGAATAGATATGGCAGGTTTCAGGACACTGATATCTGAAAAATGTTGAAAAATTATACTGCCACTATTTTCACCACCAAAGCATAGCAGTGTGATTTTAATTTGATTTGACTCTTTGCAGGCTGTCAGGCTGTCTAGTCACAGAGGAAAGCTGTGCTTCTCTGGTCTCAGCTCTGAGGTCAAACCCCTCACACCTGAGAGAGCTGGACCTGAGTAACAATGACCTGAAGGATTCAGGAGTGAAGCTGCTCTCTGCTGGACTGGATAATCCCCACTGTAAACTGGAGACTCTGAGGTCAGTATTCCTGTAGTTGGTCAACAAGTGATAACTGTTCACTAGATCCACATGTGTTTACCAGACACACATAGTCCACACCATATGTGTTTGGACAGTGAAGCTTACAGTTTTAAATGTGGTGCAATGCTCCAGCATTTTGGATTTGAGATGTTTCATATTAGGTGACCTTACAGAATGTCACCTTTTAGTTGAGGATATTTTCATATATATCTGTTTTACCATTTAGAAATTAAAGCACTTTCTGTACGTAGTTCTCCCATTTGAAGAAGTCTTAATTATTTGGACAAATTCACTTATATTGTATTAAAGTAGTCATAAGTTTAGTAGTTGTACCATATTCCATGCCTGAGGTGATTACATCAAGCTTGTGATTCTATAAACTTGCTGAAATCATTTGCAGTTTGTCTTGGTTGTGTTTTGGATTATGTTTTTCCTAATAGAAACTGAATGGTGAATAATGTCCTGTCATTTTGGAGTCAATTCACTTGTATTGTCAGTAAGAATAGAAGATGTTTCTGAACACTTCTACGTTCATGTGGATGCTACCATGATTATGAATAATCATGAATGAATCGTTAATGATGATGAATGAGAAATTTACAGAGGCACAAAGATCAGACCCCCTCTGTTATTGGTGTTATTCTGTATACTTCTGGCCCTTCTTTGGACACTGTGTTAACTAACCTCTAGACGAGCTTCAATGCCATACAACTCTCCTTCCGTGGCCTCCAACTGCTCTTAAATACAAGTAAAACTAAATGCATGCTCTTCAACCGATCGCTGCCTGCACCTGCCCGCCTGTCCAGCATCACTACTCTGGACGGTTCTGACTTAGAATATGTGGACAACTACAAATACCTAGGTGTCTGGTTAGACTGTAAACTCTCCTTCCAGACTCACTATAAGCATCTCCAATCCAAAATTAAATTTAGAATTGGCTTCCTATTTCGCAACATAGCATCCTTCACTCATGCTGCCAAACATACCCTCGTAAAACTGACCATCCTACTGATCCTTGACTTCGGCGATGTCATTTACAAAATAGCCTCCAATACCCTACTCAATAAATTGGATGCAGTCTATCACAGTGCCATCTGTTTTGTCACCAAAGCCCCATATACAGTGGGGGAAAAAAGTATTTGATCCCCTGCTGATTTTGTACGTTTGCCCACTGACAAAGAAAGGATCAGTCTATAATTTTAATGGTTTATTTGAACAGTGAGAGACAGAATAACAACAAAAACATCCAGAAAAACTAATGTCAGAAATGTTATAAATTGATTTGCATTTTAATGAGGGAAATAAGTATTTGACCCCCTCTCAATCAGAAAGATTTCTGGCTCCCAGGTGTCTTTTATACAGGTAACGAGCTGAGATTAGGAGCACACTCTTAATTAACCTCTTACATCTAGACGTTCCGCTAGCGGAACACCTGCTCCAATATCCAATGATAGGCGTGGCGCGAATTACAAATTCCTCAAATATACAAAAACTTCAATTTTTCAAACATATGACTATTTCACAGCATTTTAAAGACAAGACTCTCCTTTATCTAACCACACTGTCCGATTTCAAAAAGGCTTTACAGCGAAAGCAAAACATTAGATTATGTCAGCAGAGTACCAAGCCAGAAATAATCAGACACCCATTTTTCAAGCTAGCATATAATGTCACAAAAACCCAGAAGACAGCTAAATGCAGCACTAACCTTTGATCTTCATCAGATGACACACCTAGGACATTATGTTATACAATACATGCATGTTTTGTTCAATCAAGTTCATATTTATATCAAAAACCAGCTTTTTACATTAGCATGTGACGTTCAGAACTAACATACTTCCGGGGAATTCGCTAACATTTTACTAAATTACTCACGATAAACGTTCACAAAAAGCATAACAATTATTTAAAGAATTATAGATACAGACCTCCTCTATGCACTCGATATGTCCGATTTTAAAATAGCTTTTTGGTGAAAGCACATTTTGCAATATTCTAAGTACATAGCCCAGGCATCACGGGCTCGCTATTTAGACACCCGGCAAGTTTAGCACTCACCATAATCATATTTACTATTATAAAAGTTTGATTACCTTTTGTTGTCTTCGTCAGAATGCACACCCAGGACTGCTACTTCAATAACAAATGTTGGTTTGGTCCAAAATAATCCATCGTTATATCCGAATAGCGGCGTTTTGTTCGTGCGTTCCAGACACTATCCGAAATAGTAAAGAAGTGTCGCGCGCATGGCGCAATTCGTGACAATAAAATTCTAAATATTCCATTACCGTACTTCGAAGCATGTCAACCGCTGTTTAAAATCAATTTTTACGAAATTTTTCTCGTAGAAAAGCGATAATATTCCGACAGGGAATCTCCTTTTCGGCAAACAGAGGAAAAAATCCCAAAGGCGGGGGCGGTCGGGGTCATGCGCATAAGCCCAGTGTCCCTTGATCGGCCACTTGAGAAAGGCGATAATGTGTTTCAGCCTGGGGCTGGAATGACGACATTCTGTTTTTTCCCGGGCTCTGAGCGCCTATGGACGACGTGGGAAGTGTCACGTTAGAGCAGAGATCCTTAGTAAATGATAGAGATGGAAAAGAAGTTCAAGAAATGGTCAGACAGGCCACTTCCTGTAAAGGAATCTCTCAGGTTTTGACCTGCCATTTGAGTTCTGTTATACTCACAGACACCATTCAAACAGTTTTAGAAAATTTAGGGTGTTTTCTATCCATATGTAATAAGTATATGCATATTCTAGTTACTGGGTAGGAGTGGTAACCAGATTAAATCGGGTTAAACGTTCACAAAAAGCATAACAATTATTTCAAGAATTATAGATACAGACCTCCTCTATGCACTCGATATGTCCGATTTTAAAATAGCTTTTTGGTGAAAGCACATTTTGCAATATTCTAAGTACATAGCCCAGCCATCACGGGCTAGCTATTTAGACACCCGGCAAGTTTAGCCTTCACCAAAATCAGATTTACTATAACAAAAATGTTATTACCTTTGTTGTCTTCGTCAGAATGCACTCCCAGGACTGCTACTTCAATAACAAATGTTGGTTTGGTCCCAAATAATCCATCGTTATATCCGAATAGCGGCGTTTTGTTGTGCGTTCCAGACACTATCCGAAATGGTAAAACAGGGTCGCGCGCATGGCGCAATTCGTGACAAAAAAATTCTAAATATTCCATTACCGTACTTCGAAGCATGTCAACCGCTGTTTAAAATCAATTTTTATGCAATTTATCTCGTAAAAAAGCGATAATATTCCGACCGGGAATCTCCTTTTCGGCAAACAGAGGAAAAAATCAGAAAGACGGGGGCGGCCAGGGCACGCGCCTAAGCCCACTGTCCCTTGATCGGCCACTTGAGAAAGGCGATAATGTGTTTCAGCCTGGGGCTGGAATGACGACATTCAGGTTTTTCCCGGGCTCTGAGCGCCTATGGACGACGTGGGAAGTGTCACGTTAGAGCAGAGATCCTTAGTAAATGATAGAGATGGCAAAGAAGTTCAAGAAATGGTCAGACAGGCCACTTCCTGTAAAGGAATCTCTCAGGTTTTGACCTGCCATTTGAGTTCTGTTATACTCACAGACACCATTCAAACAGTTTTAGAAACTTTGGAGTGTTTTCTATCCAAAGCCAATAATTATATGCATATTCTAGTTACTGGGCAGGAGTGGTAACCAGATTAAATCGGGTACGTTTTTTATCCAGCCGTGTCAATACTGCCCCCTAGCCCCAACAGGTTAACCTCTTGGGGCTAGGTGGGACGCTAGCGTGCCACCCGTGGTGCACTCCATCAACAGCAGGTGCATTTCAAGAGCGGCAAATTTGAATCCAAATAAATGTCAAAATTCAAATTTTTCAAAAATACAACTATGTTACACCATTTGAAAGATAAACATCTCCTTAATCTAACCACGTTTTACGATTTCAAAAAGGTTTTACGGCGAAAGCATAAATTTAGAGTATGTTAGGACAGTACATTTACAAGAGTTGTGTGTAATGTTTTGTCAAGTCAAAGACAGGGTCACCAAAACCATAAAACCAGCTAAAATGATACACTAACCTTTTACAATCTCCATCAGATGACACTCCTAGGACATTATGTTAGACAATGCATGCATTTTTAGTTCTATCAAGTTCATATTTATATACAAAAACAGCGTTTTACTATGGCATTGATGTTGAGGAAATCGTTTCCCTCCAATAACCGGCAGTCAAGTCAGCGTCAGAAATTAAATAATTAAAATTAGAAAACATTGGTAAAATATTATATTGTCATTTAAAGAATTATAGATTTACATCTTTTGAACGCAATCAACTTGCCAGATTTAAAAATAACCTTACTGGGAAATCACACTTTGCAATAATCTGAGCACTGTGCCCAGAAAAATACGCGTTGCGATACAGACTAGACGTCATGTTGGGGAGATCTAAAATCGAAAATACTATGTAAATAATCCATTACCTTTGATTCTCTTCATCAGATGTCACTTCCAGGTATCACAGGTCCATAACGAATGTAGTTTTGTTCAAAAAAGCTCATCATTTATGTCCAAAAATCTCCGTCTCGTTAGCACATGATGTAAGCCAGCCGGACTTCTCGTCATGAACGAGGGGAAAAAATATATTTCCGTTCGTTCAAACATGTCAAACGTTGTATAGCATAAATCATTAGGGCCTTTTTTAACCAGAACATGAATAATATTCAAGGTGGACGAATGCATAGCCTTTTATAACGTATTGGAACGAGGGTACCCAACATGAAGTAGCGCGCCAGGTGTCTAATGGGACATCACCGTTCCATGGCTCTTGTTCGGTCAGATCTCCCTCCAGAAGACTCAAAACACTTTGTAAAGGCTGGTGACATCTAGTGGAAGCAATAGGAAGTGCCAAAATATTCCTAAACCCCTGTGTTTTTCAATGGGATAGGTTTAAAGTCAATACAACACATCAGGTATCCACTTCCTGTCAGAAAATGTCTCAGGGTTTTGCCTGCCAAATGAGTTCTGTTATACTCACAGACACCATTCAAACAGTTTTGGAAACTTTAGAGTGTTTTCTATCCATATATAATAAGTATATGCATATTCTAGTTACTGGGTAGGATTAGTAACCAGATTAAATCGGGTACATTTTTTTTATCCAGACGTGCAAATGCTGCCCCCTAGACCCAACAGGTTAAAGGGAGTGCTCCTAACCGCAACTTGTTACTTGTAAAAAAAGACACCTGTCCACAGAAGCAATCAATCAATCAGATTCCAAACTCTCCACCATGGCCAAGACCAAAGAGCTCTCCAAGGATGTCAGGGACAAGATTGTAGACCTACACAAGGCTGGAATGGGCTACACGACCATCGCCAAGCAGCTTGGTGAGAAGGTGACAACATTTGGTGCGATTATTCGCAAATGGAAGAAACACAAAATAACTGTCAATATCCCTCGGCCTGGGGCTCCATGCAAGATCTCACCTCGTGGAGTTGCAATGATCATGAGAACGGTGAGGAATCAGCCCAGAACTCCACGGGAGGATCTTGTCAATGATCTCAAGGCAGCTGGGACCATAGTCACCAAGAAAACAATTGGTAACACACTATGCCGTGAAGGACTGAAATCCTGCAGCGCCCGCAAGGTCCCCCTGCTCAAGAAAGCACATATACATGCCCGTCTGAAGTTTGCCAATGAACATCTGAATGATTCAGAGGACAACTGGGTGAAAATTTTGTGGTCAGATGAGACCAAAATGGAGCTCTTTGACATCAACTCAACTCGCCGTGTTTGGAGGAGGAGGATTGCTGCCTATGACCCCAAGAACACCATCTCCACCGTCAAACATGGAGGTGGAAACATTATGTTTTGGGGGTGTTTTTCTGCTAAGGGGACAGGACAACTTCACTGCATCAAAGGGACGATAGACGGGGCCATGTACCATCAAATCTTGGGTGAGAACCTCCTTCCCTCAGCCAGGGCATTGAAAATGGGTTGTGGATGGGTATTCCAGCATGACAATGACCCAAAACACACGGCCAAGGCAACAAAGGAGTGGCTCAAGAAGAAGCACATTAAGGTCCTGGAGTGGCCTAGCCAGTCTCCAGACCTTAATCCCATAGACAATCTGTGGAGGGAGCTGAAGGTTCGAGTTGCCAAACGTCAATGGCGTAGCAGTTCAGACGTCCTCTACCCTCCTCTTGTCGTGTCCCGTGTATTTATATATTTACATATTTTTTTTCTTCACTTATCTTTTTATATATATATATTCTTTTTTAATTCTAAAAACTCAACCTCAAAGCACTCTCCTGCAACCCGCCTCACCAATTTAAAAAAAGAAAGTATTATTTACCTCATCTGAATTCCACAACAGAAGCTAGCAAGAGGTTAGCCATTTTCACTGGCTAACGTTGAAGTTCAGCTAGCCACGGTTAGCTGTCCTCAGCTATCCATTAGCTCGAAAAGCTATCGCCAGTTTTTGTACAGCGCGACTCAGACCAGAGCATACCGGACCTATTCTCTCTCCTTTCCCCGATTTCTACCGCAGGCTCTGGACATTTTACACCTGGATCTTGCAGCTAACTAGCTGCTACCTGAGTGACTATTGGCAACGTCGGTCACGGAATTAACTCACATTATTACGGAGCTAGCCAGCTAGCCAGCTGAAGAGTTCCGTCAGCCACTCCTGGGCTATTCCTGAGCTAGCCAGCTGAAGTGTCTCCTGGGCTACAACTCACCTATCCTGACCCGTTTTACTGCCGATCCGGAGCCCCATCGGGTCTTCATGACTGGACCACCGACGTTATCTGCCCGAGGGAGTTATCCAACTGGCCCCTCCGTCGCGACGTAACCTGATCGCCCATCTGCGGCCCGCTAATCGTTAGCTGTCTTTTCGGCTGCGATCTGAATAGGTCTATCGGACACTTTTCTTGGGCCACTATAACTAACTATTTTGCCAACTTGGACAGGTCCCCCCTTCCACACGGAACCCCACTAACCCACAGACGGAAACGCACGAGCTGGCTAAAAACAGACCTCCCTCCCATCTTCCACCAGCTTGCTACCTATGGCCCGGCTAGCTGTCTGAATCTCACTGGACCCTTTGATCACTCGGCTAAGCATGCCTCTCCTTAATGTCAATATGCCATCTCCATTGCTGTTCTGGTTAGTGTTTATTGGCTTATTTCACTGTAGAGCCTCTAGCCCTGCTCATTATACCTTATCCAACCTCTCAGTTCCTCCACCCACACATGCTATGACATCTTCTGGTTTCAATGATGTTTCTAGAGACAATATCTCTCTCACTATCACTAAATGCCTAGGTTTACCTCCTCTGTACTCACATCCCACCATACCTTTGTCTGTACATTATACCTTGAAGCTATTTTATCGCCCCCAGAAACCTGCTCCTTTTTCTCTCTATTCTGGACGTCACAGACGACCAATTCTTATAGCTTTTAGCCGTACCCTCATACTTATTCTTCTCTGCTCCTCTGGGGATGTAGAGGTGAATCCAGGCCCTGCAGTGCCTGGCTCCACTCCTACTCCCCAGGCGCTCTCTTTTGATGACTTCTGTAACCGTAATAACCTTGGTTTCATGCATGTTAACATTAGAAGCCTCCTCCCTAAGTTTGTTTTATTCACTGCTTTAGCACACTCCGCCAACCCGGATGTCCTAGCTGTGTCTGAATCTTGGCTTAGGAAGTCCACCAAAAACTCTGAAATCTTCATCCCTAACTACAACGTTTTCAGACAAGAAAGAACGACCAAAGGGGGCGGTGTTGCAATCTACTGCAGAGATAGCCTGCAGAGTTCTGTCCTGCTATCCAGGTCTGTACCCAAACAATTTGAACTTCTACTTTTAAAAATCCACCTCTCCAAAAACAAGTCTCTCACCGTTGCCGCCTGCTATAGACCCCCCTCGGCCCCTAGTTGTGCTCTGGACACCATATGTGAACTGATTGCCCCCCATCTATCTTCAGAGCTCGTGCTACTAGGTGACCTAAACTGGGACATGCTTAACACCCCAGCCATCCTACAATCCAAGCTTGATGCCCTCAATCTCACACAAATTATTAATGAACACACCAGGTACAACCCCAAAGCCGCAAACACTGGCACCCTCATAGATATCATCCTAACCAACGTGCCCTCTAAATACACCTCTGCTGTTTTCAACCAAGATCTCAGCGATCACTGCCTCATTGCCTGCACCCGTAATGGGTCAGCGGTCAAACGACCTCCACTCATCACTGTCAAACGCTCCCTGAAACATTTCAACGAGCAAGCCTTTCTAATCGACCTGGCCCTGGTATCCTGGAAGGATATTGACCTCATCCCGTCAGTAGAGGATGCCTGGTTATTTTTTTTAAATGCCTTCCTCTCCATCTTAAATAAGCATGCCCCTTTCAAGAAATTTAGAACCAGGAACAGATATAGCCCTTGGTTCTCCCCAGACCTGACTGCCCTTAACCAACACAAAAATATCCTGTGGCGTTCTGCATTAGCATCGAACTGCCCCCGCGATATGCAACTTTTTAGGGAAGTTAGAAACCAATACACACAGGCAGTTAGAAACGCCAAGGCTAGCTTTTTCAAACAGAAATTCGCTTCGTGCAACTCCAACTCTAAAAAGTTCTGGGACATTGTAAAGTCCATGGAGAATAAGAACACCTCCTCCCAACTGCCCACTGCACTGAGGATAGGAAACTCTGTCACCACTGATAAGCCCACTATAATTGAGAATTTCAATAAGCATTTTTCTACGGCTGGCCATGCTTTCCACCTAACTACCCCTACTGCATTCAACAGCACTGCACCCCCCACAGCTACTCGCCCAAGCCTCCCCCATTTCTCCTCTCCCAAATCCATTCAGCTGATGTTCTGAAAGAGCTGCAAAATCTGGACCCCTACAAATCAGCTGGGCTTGACAATCTGGACCCTTTCTTTCTAAAATTATCTGCCGAAATTATTGCAACCCCTATTACTAGCCTGTTCAACCTCTCTTTCGTGTCGTCTGAGATTCCCATAGATTGGAAAGCAGCTGCTGTCATCCCCCTCTTCAAAGGAGGTGACACTCTTGACCCAAATTGCTACAGACCTATATCCATCCTACCCTGCCTTTCTAAGGTCTTCGAAAGCCAAGTCAACAAACAGATTACCGACCATTTCGAATCCCACCGCACCCTCTCCGCTATGCAATCTGGTTTCAGAGCTGGTCATGGGTGCACCTCAGCCACGCTCAAGGTCCTAAACGACATCGTAACCGCCATCGATAAGAAACATTACTGTGCTGCCGTATTCATTGACCTGGCCAAAGCTTTTGACTCTGTTAATCACCACATCCTCATCGGCAGACTCAGTAGCCTTGGTTTCTCAAACGATTGCGTCGCCTGGTTCACCAACTACTTCTCTGACAGAGTTCAGTGTGTCAAATCGGAGGGCCTACTGTCTGGACCTCTGGCAGTCTCTATGGGGGTACCACAGGGCTCAATTCTTGGGCCAACTCTTTTCTCTGTATACATAAATGATGTCGCTCTTGCTGCTGGTGAATCTCTGATCCACCTCTACGCAGACGACACCATTCTGTACACTTCTGGCCCTTCTTTGGACACTGTGTTAACAACCCTCCAGACGAGCTTCAATGCCATTCAACTCTCCTTCCGTGGTCTCCAACTGCTCCTAAACACAAGTAAAACTAAATGCATGCTCTTCAACCGATCGCTGCCTGCACCTGCCCGCCTGTCCAGCATCACTTCTCTGGACGGTTCTAACTTAGAAATTGTGGACAACTACAAATACCTAGGTGTCTGGTTAGACTGTAAACTCTCCTTCCAGACTCACATCAATCATCTCCAATCCAAAGTAAAATCTCGAATTGGCTTCCTATTTCGCAACAAAGCATCCTTCACTCATGCTGCCAAACTTACCCTCGTAAAACTGACCATCCTACCAATCCTCGACTTCGGCGATGTCATTTACAAAATAGCTTCCAATACCCTACTCAACAAGCTGGATGCAGTCTATCACAGTGCCATCCGTTTTGTCACCAAAGCCCCATATACTACCCACCACTGCGACCTGTACGCTCTCGTTGGCTGGCCTTCGCTTCATAATCGTCGTCAAACACATTGGCTCCAGGTCATCTACAAGACTCTGCTAGGTAAAGTCCCCCCTTATCTCCGCTCACTGGTCACCATAGCAGCACCCACCTGTAGCACGCGCTCCAGCAGGTATATCTCTCTGGTCACCCCTAAAGCCAACTCCTCCTTTGGTCGTCTCTCCTTCCAGTTCTCTGCTGCCAATGACTGGAACGAACTACAAAAATCTCTGAAACTGGAAACACTTATCTCCCTCACTAGCTTTAAGCACCAGCTGTCAGAGCAGCTCACAGATCACTGCACCTGTACATAGCCCATCTATAATTTAGCCCAAACTACTACCTCTTCCCCTACTGTATTTATTTATTTTATTTATTTTGCTCCTTTGCACCATATTATTTATATTTTATCTTTGAACTTTCTTCAAACTACAAATCTACCATTCCAGTGTTTTTCTTGCTATACTTTATTTACTTTGCCACCATGACATTTTTTTGCCTTTACCTCCCTTATCTCACATCATTTGCTCACATTGTATATAGTCTTATTTTTTTATTTTTTTTATTATTATTATTATTTTTTTTTATTCTACTGCATCTTTGATTGTATGTTGTTTTACTCCATGTGTAACTCTGTGTTTTTGTATGTTGTCGAACTGCTTTGCTTTATCTTGGCCAGGTCGCAATTGTAAATGAGAACTTGTTCTCAACTTGCCTACCTGGTTAAATAAAGGTGAAATAAAATAAAATAAATAAATAAACATGAAGGGAAATACATGTTTTATTTAATAAAAGAGTTGTTATAATTTAGTTAAAACTTAGTAAAGACTGAAGCTACCGTCTTGTTGTGGAGGTATTAGCCACCCTAGAGGTTAGCCTAGCATCGTGTGACACCGGGAGATAATTGCTTGGGAAGCTAAACAAGTTCGTGTTGCCATGGGGATATCGGTTACGACTAAGGAGTACTGTCTGCATGGGTCGCTGTGCTGCCTTGGACTTGGTGAGGAAACCTGCATGGAACTGCCATACTTCGCTGAGGGAATATCTACCAAGTCGTGAGTAACCACAATGTGAGGTGCTTATAAATAAATACATTGGTAATGGTGAGAGGTTAGCATGTTTTGTTGTATCCTCTGTTATTGGTAATGGAGAGAGGTTAGCATGTTTTGTTGTATCCTCTGTTATTGGTAATGGTGAGAGGTTAGCATGTTTTGATGTAGCCTCTGTTATTGGTAATGGTGAGAGGTTAGCATGTTTTGTTGTAGCCTCTGTTATTGGTAATGGTGAGAGGTTAGCATGTTTTGTTGTAGCCTCTGTTATTGGTAATGGTGAGAGGTTAGCATGTTTTGTTGTAGCTTCTGTAACTTTCTCACTATTATTCATGATTCATTCATGATTTTTCTTAATCATGGCATCATCAGGATGCTTTTAGTAGTGTTTAGAGACATGTTATCTACTCACTTGTAAATAAAATGACTCCAGTCACCATCTGTAATGAACACGATGGGAGACAGAGAGCTGGTTTCAAGCGCAGGGCTCAGCAGGTGTTTATTGTAAAGGACCACAGGAGGAGGCAGGTAGCTGGGTCCAGGGGCAGGCAGAAGGTCATACACAGGGGGTCCAAAAAGGCAACAGTACAGGCAGGGAAACGGCAAAAGGCATCATTAGTGAGGCAGGCAAAAACTATCATTCACAGGAGGATTATATACTGTCACCTCATATGAAACATTTGATCTGAAATCCAAAATGTTGGAGTTTAGAGCCACATTTAAAATGTTATCTTCACTGTCAAAATAGATATGGTTTGGACTGTATGCTCAATAGAATCTAAATCTGATACCTCACTGTCTGTCTTTTGACTGATACTGCTTTTAAACTGGTCTGGTCAGTCTACTCAAATATTTGTTAATATGCATCTTCCTATCTACAAGCAATACTTGAATAATGTCATTTCTAGGCTGTGCTTCTCTGGTCTCAGCTCTAAGGTGAAACCCAACACTTTATTTGCATATGGGTAACAGTGTAAACGAGAAAGCTAAGCGTATCACTTTAATACAACCTGTCTGTCATTATATTTCTTCTGTGTTGGCAGACTCTCATGCTGTAAACTCAGAAAGACATCCTGTAAAGTGTTGGCCTCAGTTCTCAGTTCAAACCCCTCACACCTGAGAGAGCTGGACCTGAGTAACAATGACCTGAAGGATTCAGGAGTGAAGCTGCTCTCTGCTGGACTGGGGAATCCCCACTGTAAACTGGAGACTCTGAGGTCAGTATTATCAGATATGAAAGTACTTTATGCATGTAGTTCTCCCATTTGAAAAAGTCGTAATTATTCGGACATATTACTTATAGTGTATTAAAGTAGTCATAAGTTTAGCATGTTGTCCCATATTCCATGCCTGCTGTCACGTTTCTCTAAGACAGAACCCAGAAGCAGACCAGGTGAGTAAAATGAAGGTGAGTATTTATTGGTAGTCTTGATGTGTAATTTGAGTGATCCAGGAGACGGAGCGGCAGCGGAGGTGAGTTGATGAGAGTAGATGGGTGGATTCAATGAAGTCACTGTATCCACCGATGGCCAGGCAAGGGAGTTGAATGTTCCGGGAGGATGACTGTAGACAGAGTAAACGGGGGGGGAGTAACCAGTAACAAGAACAAAACAACAAGACTAGCTCAGGAAACATGAGGCTGTTCGTTGCTAACGATCCAGCAGGGAATGGATGTCAGCTCAGGGCTTATGAAGAGGTGATGATCAGGACCAGGTGTGCAGAAGGTTGATGAGATGCAGGTGTATGGTAATCACTAGATCTCCCGCCTAACTTCGTCGCCTGGCAACCAGACAGGGTAATAATATCACTAGATCTCCTAGATCTGTTATTGGTAATGGTGAGAGGTTAGCATGTTCTGTTGTAGACTCTGTAACTTTCTCTCTCATTATTATTGATGATTCATTCATGATTTGTATTAATCATGTTATCATCAGGATTAATTTAGTGTTTAGAAACATGTTATCTACTCACTTAGACAGAAAATTATCCAGTCATCATCCACCATTTTATTATTGGGCAAAACACAACCAAAACAAACTGCAAATAAGACCAACTAGTTTACAACCAAACACTAATCTTTTGACTATTTTAATACACTATAAATGAATTGGTCAGAATACTTATGACTTCTTCAAATAGGGGGACTAGATACATAAAGTGCTTTGATTTTTCTAAATGTTGAAACAGATATGTATGAAAATATCCTCAAATAAAAGGTGACATTTTATACTGTCACCTCAAATGAAACATTTGATCTCAAATCCAAAATGTTGGAGTATAGAGCCACATTTAAAATGTTATCTTCACTGTCAAAATAGATATGGTGTGGACTGTATACTCAATACAATCTAAATCTGATACCTCACTGTCTGTCTTTTGACTGATACTGCTTTTAAACTGGTCTGGTCAGTCTACTCAAATATTTGTACTATACATGTTTCTATCTGCAGGCAAAACGTTGATAATTTGTAATTTATAATATGATACATTAATTTCTGAATAGATATGGAAGGTTTCAGGACACTGATATATCTGAATATGTTGAAGAAATATACTGCCACTATTTTCACCACCAAAGAATATCAGTGTGGTTTTAATATGATTTGACTCTTTGCAGGCTGTCAGGCTGTCTGGTCACAGAGGAAGGCTGTGCTTCTCTGGTCTCAGCTCTGGAGTCAAACCCCTCACACCTGAGAGAGCTGGACCTGAGTAACAATGACCTGAAGGATTCAGGAGTGGAGCTGCTCTCTGCTGGACTGGGGAAACCCCACTGTAAACTGGAGACTCTGAGGTCAGTATTCCTGTAGTTGGTCAACAAGTGATAACTGTTCACCAGATCCACATGTGTTTACCAGACACACATAGTCCACACCATATGTGTTTGGACAGTGAAGCTTAAAGTTTTAAATTTGGTGCTATGCTCCAGCATGTATCTTCTCACTTAGACAGAAAACATCCACCATTTTAATATTGTGCAAAACATAACCCAAAACACAACCAAAACAAACTGCAAATGCAACACACGACTTTGAGTCACAAGCTTGATGTAGTTGTTGCATTAAAGGAATATGGGACCAAATACTAAACGTTTGACTATTTTAATACACTATGAGTGATTTGGTCAGAATACTTATGACTTCTTCAAATGGGGGGACTAGATACATAAAGTGCTTTTATTTGTCTAAATGGTGAAACAGATATGAATTAAAATATCCTCAAATAAAAGGTGACATTATATACTGTCACCTCACATGAAACATTTGATCTGAAATCCAAAATGTTAGAGTTTAGAACCACATTTAAATTGTTATCTTCACTGTCAAAATAGATATGGTGTGGACTGTATACTCAATACAATCTAAATCTGATACCTCACTGTCTGTCTTTTGACTGATACTGCTTTTAAACTGGTCTGGTCAGTCTACTCAAATATTTGTATTATACATGTTTCTATCTGCAGGCAAAACTTTGATAATTTGTCATTTCTAATAATGATACATTAATTTATGAATATATATGGCAGGTTTCAGGAGACTGATGTATCTGAATATGTTAATAAAAATATACTGCTTCTATTTTCACCACCAAAGCATAGCAGTGTGATTTTAATATGATTTGACTCTTTGCAGGCTGTCAGGCTGTGGAGTCACAGAGGAAGGCTGTGCTTCTCTGGTCTCAGCTCTGGAGTCAAACCCCTCACACCTGAGAGAGCTGGACCTGAGTAACAATGACCTGAAGGATTCAGGAGTGAAGCTGCTCTCTGCTGGACTGGGGAATCCCCACTGCAGACTGGAGACTCTGAGGTCAGTATTCCTGTAGTTGGTCAACAAGTGATAACTGTTCACCAGATCCACATGTGTTTACCAGACACACATAGTCCACACCATATATGTTTGGACAGTGAAGCTTACAGTTTTAAATGTGGTGCTATGCTCCAGCATTTTGGATTTGAGATCGAATGTTGGATATTAGGTGACAGTACAGAATGTCACCTTTTATTTAAAGGTATTCATACATATACAGTCGTGGCCAAAAGTTTTGAGAATGACACAAATATTAATTTTCACAAGTCTACTGCTTCAGTGTCTTTAGATATTTTTGTCAGATGTTACTATGGAATACTGAAGTATAATTACAAGCATTTCATAAGTGTCAAAGGCTTTTATTGACAATCACATGAAGTTGAAGCAATGAGTCAATATTTGCAGTGCTGACCCTTCTTTTTCAAGACCTCTGCAATCTGCCCTGGCATGCTGTCAATTAACTTCTGGGCCACATCCTGACTGATGGCAGCCCATTCTTGCATAATCAATGCTTGGAGTTTGTCAGAATTTGTGGGTTTTTGTTTGTCCACCTGCCTCTTGAGGATTGACCACAAGTTCTCAATGGGATTAAGGTCTGGGGAGTTTCCTGGCCATGGACCCAAAATATCAATGTTTTGTTCCCAGAGCCACTTAGTTATCACTTTTGCCTTATGGCAAGGTGCTCCATCATGCTGGAAAAGGCATTGTTCGTCACCAAACTGTTCCTGACTGGTTGGGAGAAGTTGCTCTCGGAGGATGTGTTGGTACCATTCTTTATTCATGGCTGTGTTCTTAGGCAAAATTGTGAGTGAGCCCACTCCCTTGGCTGAGAAGCAACCCCACACATGAATGGTCTCAGGATGCTTTACTGTTGGCATGACACAGGACTGATGGTAGCGCTCACCTTGCCTTCTCCGGACAAGCTTTTTTCCGGATGCCCCAAACAATCGGAAAGGGGATTCATCAGAGAAAATGACTTTACCCCAGTCCTCAGCAATCCAATCCCTGTACCTTTTTCAGAATATCAGTCTGTCCCTGATGTTTTTCCTGGAGAGAAGTGGCTTCTTTGCTGCCCTTCTTGACACCAGGCCATCCTCCGAAAAACTCACACCTGCCTGCTGCCATTCCTGAGCAAGCTCTGTACTGGTGGTGCCCCGATCCCGCAGCTGAATCAACTTTAGGAGACGGTCCTGGCGTTTGCTGGACTTTCTTGGGCGCCCTGAAGCCTTCTTCACAACAATTGAACCGCTCTCCTTGAAGTTCTTGATGATCCAATAAATGGTTGATTTAGGTGCAATCTTACTGGTAGCAATATCCTTGCCTGTGAAGCCCTTTTTGTGCAAAGCAATGATGACGACACGTGTTTCCTTGCAGGTAACCATGGTTGACAGAGGGAGAACAATGATTCCAAGCACCACCCTCCTTTTGAAGCTTCCAGTCTGTTATTCGAACTCAATCAGCATGACAGAGTGATCTCCAGCCTTGTCCTCGTCAACACTCACACCTGTGTTACCGAGAGAATCACTGACATGATGTCAGCTGGTCCTTTTGTGGCAATGTTTTTGGGGGATTCAGTTCATTTGCATGGCAAAGAGGAACTTGGCAATTATTTGCAATTGATCTGATCACTCTTCATAACATTCTCGAGTATACGCAAATTGCCATCATACAAACTGAGGCAGCAGACTTTGTGAAAATTAATATTTGTGTCATTCTCAAAACTTTTGGCCAAGACTGTATTTTTTACCGTTTTAGATATGAAAGCACTTTCGGCATCTAAACTCAGAAAAAAAAGAAACATCCCTTTTTCAGGACCCTGTCTTTCAAAGATAATTCGTAAAAATCAAAATAACTTCACAGATCTTTATTGAAAAGGGTTTAAGCACTGTTTCCCCATGCTTGTTCAATGAACCATAAACAATTAATGAACATGCACCTGTGGAATGGTCCTTAAGACACTAACAGCTTACAGACGGTAGGCAATGAAGGTCACAGTTATGATAACTTAGGACACTAAAGAGGCCTTTCTACTGACTCTGAAAAACACCCAAAGAAAGATGCCTAGAGTCCCTGCTCATCTGTGTGAACGTGCATTAGGCATGCTGCAAGGAGGCATGAGGACTGCAAATGTGGCCAGGGCAATAAATTGCAATGTCCGTACTATGAGACGCCTAAGACAGCGCTACAGGAAGACAGGACGGACAGCTGTTCGTCCTCACAGTGGCAGACCATGTGTAACAACACCTGCGCAGGATCGGTACATCTGAACATCACACCTGCGGGACAGGTACAGGATGGCAACAACTGCCCGAGTTACACCAGGAATGCACAATCCCTCCATCAGTGCTCAGACTGTCCTCAATAGGCTGAGAGAGGCTGGGCTGAGGGCTTGTAGGCCTGTTGTAAGGCAGGTCCTCACCAGACATCACCGGCAACAACGTCGCCTATGGGCACAAACCCACCGTTGCTGGACCAGACAGGACTGTCAAAAAGTGCTCTTCACTGACGAGTCAAGGTTTTGGCTCACCAGGGGTGAGGGTCGGATTCGCGTTTATCATCGAAGGAATGAGCGTTACACCGAGGCCTGTACTCTGGAGCGGGATTGATTTGGAGGTGGAGGGTCCGTCATGGTCTGGGGCAGTGTGTCACAGCATCATCGGACTGAGCTTGATGTCATTGCAGGCAATCTCAATGCTGTGCGTTACAGGGAAGACATCCTCCTCTCTCATGTGGTACCCTTCCTGCAGGCTCATCCTGACATGACCCTCCAGCATGACAATGCCACCAGCCATACAGCATGTTCTGTGCGTGATTTCCTGCAAGACAGGAATGTCAGTGTTCTGCCATGGCCAGCGAAGAGCCCGAAATCTCAGTCCCATTGAGCACATCTGGGACCTGTTGGATCGGAGGGTGAGGGCTAGGGCCATTCCCCCCAGAAATGTCCAGGAACTTGCAGGTGCCTTGGTGGAAGAGTGGGGTAATCTCACATCAAGAACTGGCAAATCTGGTGCAGTCCATGAGGAAGAGATGCACTGCAGTTCTTGATGCAGCTGGTGGCCACACCAGATACTGACTGTTACTTTTGATTTTGACCCCCCCCCTTTGTTCAGGGACACATTATTCCATTTCTGTTAGTCACATGTCTGTGGAACTTGTTCAGTTTATGTCTCAGTTGTTGAATCTTGTTATGTTCATACAAATATTTACACATGTTAAGTTTTCTGAAAATAAACGCAAATGACAGTGAGAGGACGTTTCTTTTATTGCTGAGTTTAGTTCTCCCATTTGAAGAAGTCTTAATTATTTGGACAAATTTATTTAATCATAAGTTTAGTATTTAGTCCCATATTCCATGCCTGCAGTGATTACATCAAGCCTGTGATTCTACTAACTTGTTGAATTCATTTGCAGTTTGTCTTGGTTGTGTTTTGGATGATGTTTTTCCTAATAGAAACTGATTGGTGAATAATGTCCTGTCATTTTGGAGTCACTTCACTTGTATTGTCAGTAAGAATAGATGTTTCTGAACACTTCTACATTCATGTGGATGCTACCATGATTATGAATAATCAGGAATTAATTGTGAATAATGAGGAATGAGCCTCTGTTATTGGTGATGGTGAGAGGTTAGCATGTTTTGTTGTAGTCTCTGTTATTGGTAATGGTGAGAGGTTAGCATGTGTTGTTGTAGCCTCTGTTATTGGTAATGGTGAGAGGTTAGCATGTGTTGTTGTAGACTCTGTTATTGGTAATGGTGAGAGGTTAGCATGTTTTGTTGTAGCCTCTGTTATTGGTAATGGTGAGAGGTTAGCCTGTTTTGTTATAGCCTCTGTTATTGGTTATGGTGAGAGGTTAGCATGTTTTGTTGTAGCCTCTGTTATTGGTAACGGTGAGAGGTTAGCATGTTGTGTTGTATCCTCTGTTATTGGTAATGGTGAGAGGTTAGCATGTTTTCTTGTAGCCTCTGTTATTGGTAATGGTGAGAGGTTAGCATGTTTTGTTGTATCCTCTGTTATTGGTAATGGTGAGAGGTTAGCATGTTTTGTTGTATCCTCTGTTATTGGTAATGGTGAGGAGTTAGCATGTTTTGTTGTAGCCTCTGTTATTGGTAATGGTGAGAGGTTAGCATGTTTTGTTGTAGCCTCTGTTATTGGTAATGGTGAGAGGTTAGCATGTTTTGTTGTAGTCTCTGTTATTGGTAATGGTGAGAGGTTAGCATGTTTTGTTGTAGTCTCTGTTATTGGTAATGGTGAGAGGTTAGCATGTTTTGTTGTAGCTTCTGTTATTGGTAATGGTGAGAGGTTAGCATGTTTTATTGTAGCTTCTGTAACTTTCTCACTATTATTCATGATTCATTCATGATTTTTCTTAATCATGGCATCATCAGGATGCTTTTAGTAGTGTTTAGAAACATGTTATCTACTCACTTATAAATAAAATGACTCCAGTCACCATCTGTAATGAACACGATGGGAGACAGAGAGCTGGTTTCAAGTGCAGGGCTCAGCAGGTGTTTATTGTAAAGGACCACAGGTCCAGGGGCAGGCAGAAGATCAAAAAGGGTCCAAAAATGCAACAGGCAGGGAAAAGGCCGTGGTCCGGGAGATCAGGCAATAGGTTGATAACAGGAAATCCAATAGGCTAAGGTACAGGCAGGGAATAGGTTGATAACAGGAAATCCAATGGGCTAAGGTACAGGCAGGGAATAGGTTGATAACAGGAAATCCAATGGGCTAAGGTACAGGCAGGGAATAGGTTGATAACAGGAAATCCAATGGGCTAAGGTACAGGCAGGGAATAGGTTGATAACAGGAAATCCAATGGGCTAAGGTACAGGCAGGGAATAGGTTGATAACAGGAAATCCAATGGGCTAAGGTACAGGCAGGGAATAGGTTGATAACAGGAAATCCAATGGGCTAAGGTACAGGCAGGGAATAGGCAAAAGGCGTCGTTAGGGAGGCAGGGAGGCAGGCAAAAACTATCATACACGGGAGGAGTAAATTAAAGGAAACTCAGCGCTCCGAATAGCCGTGTGTCGCAAATCAAACATTACATCACAATGATGGGGGTGCAAAGAACTGAACTAAATAGAGTTTGATAATGACATACAGGTGTGTGAACAGGTGATCAGAATTCAGGTGACTGGGATCTGGAGAGTGAGCTGCGTTCAGGGGGATCTACGTGTTTGAGAGTGTGAGCTGGAAGCAGACGTTACACCATCCACCATTTTAATATTGGGCAAAACACAACCCAAAACACAACCAAAACAAACTGAAAAATCAATCAACGAGTTTGAGTCACAAGCTTGATGTAGTCGCTGCGTTCAAGGAATATCGGATCAAATACTCAACTTGTGACTACTTTAAGCCACTATGAGTGAATTGGTCAGAAAACATATGACTTCTTTAAATAGGGGGACTAGATACATAAAGTGCTTTCATTTTTCTAAATAGTGAAACAGATATGTAT